>NW_013669210.1:34653-35448 GCF_000517525.1 Limulus polyphemus
TCTAGGAAAGAAAAATGGCATGGTCGTAAACCAAAGGGTTCTCCACCCTCTTCTCCTAAACATACATAAAAATGGCCACTTTGATTACAGTGGAACTGTCGAGGTTTTCGTTCGAATCTCGATGACATTAAGACCTTGATTGATTCCTATCATCCCGCATGTCTCTCCTTACAGGAAACATTTCTAAAACCTGCTGATACAGTCACACTTCGGCAGTTTTCCTTGTACCGGAATGACAGGTTGTGTGATGGGTGGGTAAACGGAGGGGGTGGCACTATTGGTCGACCAGCATGTGCCCTCCTTATCCGTGTCCCTCGATACACCCTTGGAGGCTGTAGCCATACGTGTTTCCTTGGGTTGTGCCATCACTGTTTGTTCTCTCTACCTGTCTCCTGGGGAGACTTATAATCAATCGGACCTTGATGCTCTCGTTGACTAGTTGCCACCTCCCTTTTTACTTTTGGGAGACTTAAATGGACACAACCCCCTCTAGGGTGGTGCTGATATTGATGGGAGGGGTCGATCCATAGAGTGCATGCTCTCGGATCACAACCTGTCTCTCTTCAATACTGGAACATACACTTACTTTCATGCACCTATTCAGTCTTTTACTGCCATTGATCTCTCAATTTGCTCCCTTGCACTTTTCACTCGTTTTTCTTGGATGGTTGACAGCGATCCTCGGGGCAGTGATCACTTTCCCATCATAATGAGAGAGGTTGACCATGGTCGATGCCACCCGAGTGCCACGGTGGAAGCTGGACCAGGCTGACTGGCCATCTTTCACCTCTCTCT
>NW_013669210.1:35569-38525 GCF_000517525.1 Limulus polyphemus
TGGAGTTTTGCAGGATCTCCACTCATATGGGTTGCGTAGCCATTTACCCATTTTTATCCGCAATTTTTTACAGAACAGGCGATTCCAAGTCCATGTGGGTTTCACTCTTTCCCGTTCCTTCCCACAGGAACTTGGAGTCCCTCAGGGCTGTGTCTTGAGTGTCACACTTTTTAGTGTTAAACTTAATGCCATCATAACAAATCTTCCTCCGACTGTTGCAAATGGGCTCTATGTTGATGACTTCCACATCTCGTGTCAGTCGTCGAACATGAGGTTTATAGAGCGGCAGCTTCAGACTACCCTCAATCAGCTGTTGACATGGACCATTGCAAACGGTTTTAAATTCTCTTTTTCTAAAACCGTTTGCATGCATTTTTGCCGCCAACAGGGTCTCCACCCCGATCCCGAGCTTCGTCTCGGTGATACAGTCATTCGTGTGGTCCCTGAGGCAAAGTTCTTGGGGCTTATCTTTGACCGTAAGCTTAGCTTCATTCCGCACATCAAGCAGGTATGTGTCAAATGTGCAAGGGCTTTGAACATCCTCCGTGTCCTCTCTTCCACCTCTTGAGGAGCAGATCGATGTTCTGTGCTCAGGATCTATTGTGCACTGATTCGATCCAAACTGGACTATGGGTCTTTGGTCTATGGTTCTGCCAGGACCTCGGCCTTGAAGATGCTGGACCCCATTCACAATCTGGGGCTTCGGCTCTGTACTGGGCTTTTCACACTCCTCCAGTCTAGAGGTTGTACACTGAGTCCCACGAACCTCCTCTTCACCTCTGTCGATTGCAACTTTCTTTACAATATGCTGCCAAGCTTTGATCCTTACCACGGTATCCCACCTGGGATTGTGTCTTTCTCCCACGATATGCCATGCTCTTTCGGAACCAGGGTCTGCTATTCCTTCCTTTGGCTTTCGTATCCAGGCACAACTGGCTGAATTGGGTCTGACATTGGATGACATTGCTGTTCCCAATGATCAGCTCATTCCACCATGGCTTATTGCCATCCCATCCTGTGACCTTTCCTTGAGTCATCTGGGGAAGGCGGATACTCCCGATTGGAAGTACCATCTTCTTTTTGCTGAGCATCTTTCGAGCCATTCTTCTCTTCCTATTTACACGGATAGTTCAAAATCGGGTGACTCTGTAGGTTCTGCCATGGTGTGCTGTGGCTCAGTAGTTGCTCGCAGGATCCTTTCTACAGTTTCTTTGTTCACTGCCGAGTTGTATGCTATTTCTCTTGCCCTGGATCATGTAGAAGCTATGCGTACAGTAATTGTACTATTTACACTGATTCTCTTAGCTCTCTACTGGCCCTGGAATCACTTAACGCTAGTTCTCACCCTGTTCTCATCGATATTCAACACCGATTGGCCCACTTTTCTCTATCTTCTGTTTCCATCCAGTTTTTCTGGATCCCTGGCCTCGTCGGTATTCACAGGAACGAGCTTGCTGACACCGCAGCTAAATCAGACTGCTCTGGTGGCATCATGGCCATGCCTGTCCCATACATGGACTGCGGTCCTGTCTTTAAGGCATGGCTTCGCGCCAGTTGGCAGTCGACTTGGGTGAGCAATGTCATAACAAGCTTTTCCAGATCAAGCCTACAGTTGGTCTTTGGCCGTCTTACTTCTGTAAATATTGGAAGGAGGAAGTAGTCCTGGCAAGGCTACGCATTGGTCACAGTTTTTTAACCCATCGTTTTCTTTTATCAGGTACTGACCCACCGATGTGTAGCCATTGTGACGCTCAAATCACAATAGCCCACATTTTACTGTCGTTACGATTGTGAGCAGCGGCATTATTTTAAACACGTATTCTCTAAGAGTTTACCCCTGATGTTGGACAGTGTCATTGGTAATGGTGACACTGTCCGATTGGATTGTATTTTTAATTTTTTACGCACTATCGGTCTTTTTAATTGTTTATAAATCTTTTATCGACATACATTGGTTTTAATTCACTGTATTTTTACACTTTACTTTAATTTACTTTCACCGTTTTTACTGGTTGTTTGGCACAGATAGCCTCGTTGCTTTGTGCCATAAAACATCAATCAACAACAACAATTTTTTGAGTCATTAAAACTTTCTATATTACACACACACACACACACACACACTACACACACACACACACACACACACACACACACACACACACACACACACACACACACACACACACATTTTAACTCTTCCCCTCTCTCTCTCACACAGACAAAGAGAGATACTCCTGTTTGAATCTTAACAATAGTAAGTAGACCTCGTCATCCTCCCCCCCCTCAGTGGCACAGCGGCATGTCTGCGGATTTACAACGCTAAAAACCGGGTTTCGATATATCGTGTAGCTCTGCGCTTAACTTGAAACAAATGGATCTCGTCAAACTCCACGTTTAATTTTGTTGGGGTTTTACACCAAAATGTATAAAAAAAAATAAAAAAAAATTAATAAAACCCAAAATTATTCAAAACACCGAGAATAATCCGTTTTTCTTAACCTTGAACTTACCATTTTAACACAAGTTGTATTTTGCGGTTATATTGTAACCATATTTTAAAGATCCATTATCGTCAACTTGGTAATTATTACCTTAGAAATATCAAATCAGTATAGACGGTGACGAAAAAATGGAGCCAAAAGCCATATGCACAGATGGATTGAATAATAGACGAAGGGTAGAACTGGCATGCAAAAATCCGGTAACTATTTAGAAAACCACTTCTAGACTGTACTTTATTGACAACTGGTTGGTTTGACTCAACAAAGGAACAACTATGCTCTAAAGCAATGTTGAATAGGAAATATGTTTTTGTTAACAATAGTGACACATTTGACATACTGAATCTGCTTTACCTTACAGGTAACACCCCCTGTGTTAACAGTAGTGACACATTTGGCATACTGAATCTGCTTTACCTTACAGGTAACACCCCCTGTGTTAACAGTAGTGA
>NW_013669210.1:38672-43475 GCF_000517525.1 Limulus polyphemus
ACACACACACACACACACACACACACACACACACACACACACACACACACACACACACACACACACACACACACACACACACACACACACACACACACACACATATATATATATATATATATATATATATATCCCTACATGTTCTTATAAAATTTAATAATTTTTATTGTAGTTGTTTGTTTACTTTTTATTAGCTATATTTTTGTCTACCAGCAATACCAAGCATGGGGCGAGCATATAACCGATTCGATTTTATTATTCATTAGGATCTCTATTAACCTATCCTAAAATCTAATTATATGCCAAAAATAGCACATTGTCCATGTTGTCTACATATATATTGTATCATTTTTGGTACAAGAAAGGAATCATTGTGATGACTCCAGATAAAAGAGTTATGTAAAATAATAAAGAATGATAAGATTTGTTATTTTTTCTGTACGCTTGTCTGGGAAAGTCACTTGCTTACTTAATGAAAATTCGTTGAAATAGTGAAATTTTTGATTCACTCCATAAACACATATATAGTGATTAAGGCGGCTTTATAACTACAATAAGCTTTAGTTTTGCTCAGCCAATACCATGAAACAGTCATTGTCAATATTCAGACATTTTAAAGGTGGTTTTAATGGGCAATTTTTATGGCTGCCATTTTGTTTCATCACGATCTCTACTATTAAGTACTACCATACTTAATAATACAGCCAGTTTCATTTGCAGATTAAACACCTATACTGAAATAAGCATTTTAGATTAAAAATAGTTTGGTTTTTTTCCATTTGTGTATGATTAAACCGATATTTTCTATGCTGATCTGATACATATACTTATTAATTTATATTTTTACTAAGTTAGTAAGAAAATAATTATTTTATTATGTTTTTGCTTATAAGCAATATTCTTAAGTTATATGGTGTGTTTTTTCACAGGAAGGAGGAACTTTGCCCAACTCGACCAGAAGTTTTAATGGAGTTAGATTTAAGAAAAGAAGATAATGTAATGAAACAGGAACGTCGTGCTACTTCTCTCTTTGCCAGAGTTGAAAAAGATCCTTTTGGTGATGTTTACTCACCAGGAAAGGCTGAACACTGTCAGCCATTTCACCTGACGTCGGAACCATCCTCTCAGCATGGTGTAGTTCCACACCAACATGCTTTCCATGCTCGTGTCCAAACCCTAGTTGATCATTCTGGTAGACGATCTCGCAAAAATGTAGAGCTTGGCTGTGAGAACTCCCTTATGACAAGCACAAGTGATGCTGCTTCCATAGGACATCCAATCATAGATTCAAGAGATCTTCAACAGGCTCTTGAATCTGATAGCAGTGGTTCCATCGGAGATGGATATCGTTATGTCCACAGGGTCCAACCACTTGAGGTGCGTCATATTTCTCATTCTGATAATGTGCATCACAATGGTTCCAATCAAAAAGGTGACAAAGTATCACCTACTCGTCTTCTTACAAAAGGAGGAAAGAATAGGGTTAGTATTTTTATAATTACTTACACTTCTCATCATAATTTAAGCATATAGTTTTCAGGTTAAGTAGTCTTGTGCATAAATGGAGGCTATATTCCACCTTCCCAAATATTGATTTTTTTCTTTATTGAAGTTAAAACCAGTCAGATTTCTTTTAAGATAAACAGGTAAAAGAAAAATGACACCTTCAACATTATTCACCATAAATTATGAACTTGTAATTTTTGGATCTTGTTATTCAGTTGGTGAAAAACTACAGTAAATGGAACAAACTTTCAGAAGTCTTGATATTGCAGAAACTAGTTTTGACATGTTTTTGTGTTCTCTTCAGTATCTCATTTTCTTCTGACAACATGATACTGAAAATGTATTGAAACAGTTTTCTCCAACATCAGTTTATTTGCTACACACAGTATTGTGTTCTTTTATTATTGTTACTCATTATTAATTTTTTTTTCACATCCTCTATTTCTAGTACTAAAAAATACAAAAAACAGTTATGTATGTAGCTCTTCAGAACATTGTTTTAATGTGATTTTTACTTTTTTGGAAACAAGAAAATAGAAATATATGAAGGTGTAGGAGGAGGCGTGAATTAATTTTTAAAACAATTCTTTTAATATTCCTTTTCCTTATGCATAGTAGATGTGCAGCAATGAATCAAACCATCATTAACTCTGATACATAATTTCATTTGTAAAATGCTTTTAAATTTGTTATTTAGTGCCAAGGATCAAAATTTCTAAAATATCTCTGAGTAGTTGAACAAATTCTGCATTTTTAAGGTGACTTCTTATTTTGGACCTGTGAGTATGTTTCAGTTGTCAAGTGCACACCTGCATGTCATGTTTTGAAAGATAAGTAAAGATAATAATTTTAACTGTATTTCAACAATTTTACTCAAAAATACTTTAGAACTAATATTTTATCAAATTCAACATGTATTTAATGTAATTCTTAAAGATAAGTGTTCATATTTACATTTCTGCACAACTCTAAGGAGTCTCACTTGTAAACAATGTATTTATAAATTTTTTTAGAATTTGTCTATCCATCTTAAAGCATAGGTTCATATTTGCTAAAAAAAAAAACTATCATTTCTTGAGAATACAATTAACTAAGTCTTGTTTTGCTTGTGATTTTCTTTATCTGGTTAATGATCTATCATTATAGGCCTCCAATTAAATCATATGCTGTGAGATTGTAATAACTACTAATGAAGAACAGCTTTGAAGATTCTTTGATAGATTGTTTAGGCAGAGTATTCATGATGAAACTTTGTTGAATGGATGACAACTGCCTGTTGTAGAAACACAAGTGTAGAGGATTACATTTCAAAAGTCTTCTGCCTTCAGGTCAGTGTGTGTAGGGTGTAGTCAATTTTTATAGTCGGATGCTCTCCACAATCCACCAGAATACTATAAAGACTGACTACACTATACACACACTGACCTGAAGACGAAAACCGGAAAACTTCCTAAACATCATCCTCTACACTTGTGTTTCTACAACAGGCAGTTGCCATCCATTCATCAAAGTTTCATCAGCTTTTAAGATAGCTATAAGCAAAGTTTAACTACCATTGAATACAATGTATTATGAACTATTAATGTCAATGTAAAGGAAATAGTGATCTGAAAAGCCATTTATGGTTTTGTGAGAAAGCAATGATATGTGTCTCCTACAGAGAAGAACAGAAATTGGTGGGAAGTGTAAAAGTCTTAAAAACAAACCACAGGTCAGCAAGTTTTTTATAGGTTCTTTAGTCATTCTTTTTAATCTGTAAGATGCTTTTATGCGGAATTGTGTTTCTTTGGAAGTTATAGCAGTTGTCTTCTCTAACAAGATATTAGGTAAGCCTTACCTGGTTAAAAGAGTATGGCAGTGACATCTAAATATTCTGGTGACTTGTATCCTTATGTGTTGACTGTTTAATAATATATTCAAACAATGTACATATGTAGAAGAACTTGAAATCGAAGTATGTTTATTAGACATAAATTGATTTTGCCTAGAAGAATAAAAAAAACAACACTTATCTCGCCTGACTAGACACCATTTTGAAAGGTCAAGTCTTAGGTTAAGTCACTGATAAATGTTTGTCAGTTTATACAGTGTTTTTTATGACTTGTAGCTGGAAGCAGCAAATAAAGCATTATAAAATATGTTGATAAATACTAAGGAAGTTCATACTGACTGGATTTATTAAATGGAACTTTTTGATCAGCAATTCAAAAATTGAAATTCTAACATGAAAAGAAGTATTTGTAGTGTTTTTTTTTTCTTAAAAAAGTGTCTCAACACTTCTGTAAATTTCATGACATAAAAACTAAATACATAGTTCTCATGGATCGGGGAAACTGGGAAAAGTCAGTGAATATTGTATTTTAAGGTCAGTAAACATCAGGAAATTTTATTTTACAGACAAAAGCTGAATAAAGACAGTGAATTTCATGTGATTCAGTGATGCTTATAGGACACTGATGGCAAAAAATGTAAATTATCATTAGTGCCAAACAAATTACATATAGGTTAGTTCTGACATATTTAACATGCCAATATCCACTCTTTATTTGTAAACATTGTTTTATATAAATCACTTTTTTTGTTTACAATTAATTGTTGTGGAGTTTGAAGGCAGCCATAATAGATTTATGTAAATGGTAGCTAAGTTCTTGCCTAAACAACTTTGGATAAGGCTTCATCTTGTCCTCTTAGAATTAGGTCACAGGTATTTCCATTAAATAAGTTATTTTGACCTTACAGATTTTAGTGCATTAATGAAACAGTCAGTAGTCAAAGAAAAAACTCTTAATACACTGGGTATATTATGTCATTGACATATTCTTATAGGAGAGATATTAAAACAAAGACAAACAATTCAGTTGTTTTTATAAAATCTGGCAGTTCAAAGGTAGAACAAATCTACACAGTTTTCGTGAGCTACTATTTTTATTTTGTATTTGTACTGATATTTATTCAGTTAATTATGAAAAGTTACTATAATAATTATATGAAATAATAATTTATCTGTAATGTAGTTTTAATTCATTATTATACAAAGTATACATCACTAAGCATAGATAGGGGTCATTGATGGGCAATATATCCAAGAGCCGGGTAGAACTTCACCAGTGACAGTTAAGGAAAACCTGTACAAAGCAAAACATGAACGGCAATGTATAATATCAGTAATTTGAAGAGAAAAACAAGTTTTTGAAAACATTTTAAAAATATTGAAGTATAGAATACTGTATTTTTCGGTGTATAAGACGCATTTTTTTACCCCAAAATGTGATGTCAAAATCTGCTTGCGTCCTATAC
>NW_013669210.1:44158-46343 GCF_000517525.1 Limulus polyphemus
AGGATGGCATAGGACGATAATGCAACTACTATGTACAATACAATTCATATCTGTGCCAGCCAATATAGTCTCTACAAGTACATTTGTACATCATGATGGCATAGGACGATAATGCAACTACTATGTACAATACAATTCATATCTGTGCCAGCCAATATAGTCTCTACAAGTACATTAGTACATCATGATGGCATAGGACTATAATGCAACTATAGCCAGCCAACATAGTCTCTAAAAGTACATTTGTACATCATGATGGCATAGGACGATAATGCAACTACTGTGTACAGTAAGATTCATGTCTGTGCCAGCTAATATAGTCTCTACAAGTACATTAGTACATCATGATGGCATAGGACTATAATGCAACTATAGCCAGCCAACATAGTCTCTAAAAGTACATTTGTACATCATGATAGCATAGGACGATAATGCAACTACTGTGTACAGTAAGATTCATGTCTGTGCCAGTCAATATAGTCTCTACAATACATTTGTACATCATGATTACATAGGACTGATAATGCAACTATAAATGTTGTGTATGTTTTATCAGCATGTACGATTCTGTGTATGAAGTGTCCCATATTCATAATTGGTATTTGCCACTTTGTTATTTGTAAGTATTATTTGGTGATTTTGTGAATGAACAAAACTTGCATAAATTTGAAAATATTTTCTGTAACTTGATCAGTTGGTAAATATATGGTTATATTAATTCAAAGATTTTAATACGTCTGATATAGATGAACTTGAAACACAGTTTCAAAGAAAGGATGAAAATAATACATTGTGCTCTGGTTCAGTGGGTGATTTTGATATGGTGTGAAATTGTTTTATAGATATTGGAAGTATGAGTTTATTGCAGTGTATGGTTTGCAACTAAAGGGGTTTGTATGTTTTGAATGCAGGCACATCAGATAGTATTGGTTAATAAACATTTGAAATATAAGAATACTTATTAAAGATTATTCCATTTTTCATGTTCTTTACGTGAATTAAAAGTCAATGTAATGTTCACAGATCTTAAGATCTGTAGTGATATGATGTGATAACATTTTTGTGATTTCAATTAAAAGTGTGAGTGGTATATTTTTATCATAAACAAATCAATAAACTAAACTGCTTTCGTTGTATGCTTTAGTGGTTCATAATAGGGATTGCAAGGAATTACACAACCCTAATAGAACATTTTGACAAAAAGCATCTTAAATATTCAGCTCAAACAGCACTTTAAAACCTTTACTATTGACTGCTAAGGCTGTACAGATATAAATAAAAAATGCATAAAAATACATGCATGTTAATCTTGCAAGGAAAAGGATATCCACTCAAAACAGCCTGTTTTTAATTGTTCTTCTCTTGCCAGCCTACAACAAAAACAGCATGGTATATTGCACACAAATCTTTTGTAGAATACAAAATAAGGTACTGTGAAGGTTGTATGGGTATTGAAAACACTATTTGTTTCTTCTGTATTTACTTAAGCTAAAAAACATTATAGTTTTGGTGTAAATGATGTTATCATTACCCCTTGAAGTTAGTTTTCTTAAATATATCTGGTGTTCCTTTAAAAAGCTCAAGTAAGGGGTGAAACAGGAATTACTAGCCAAAAATAGATGAACATTAGATGACTGTAACATGTAGATACTCAGTGCTTTGTACATTATACAATCAATGTCTTTAGCGAGCCAAAGCCTATATTATGTATGAAGTGAAGGAATAAAAAGTAAAGTCAATACACACAATATTAAATGTTATTATACACATTCGTAGAATAATGATGTTAAAGATATGAAGGTTTATTTAAAGCAATGTTTTAGACATGCATGCTTTATTTGACAAGACTACTTTTTTACTGGTAAAAATTTATACTCTATTAGTGGGGGTTGTCTTAGTCTAGGCATATATTTCCCTATTGCTATGCATTATATATAGAGAATTTAGTTACACAGAAACTATAAATACTCATTATATTCTCAAACAAATCTCTGTGACAATCTTCAGCTGGAGCTCAACATTTTACATCTCGAACTAATGCAATCAAATAGCCAATAGCCACAGTAAATCATCATGAACCTTATCAGCTAGCTACTAGCTATATTAATTATCATTACAATGTATAAAGTTAGCTAACATATCAAGTAATCCTTTGTCCATAGTTGAGCATAAAAAAAAAAAAAAA
>NW_013669210.1:47420-55153 GCF_000517525.1 Limulus polyphemus
TTTATTTGACAAGACTACTTTTTTACTGGTAAAAATTTATACTCTATTAGTGGGGGTTGTCTTAGTCTAGGTATATATTTCCCTATTGCTATGCATTATATATAGAGAATTTAGTTACACAGAAACTATAAATACTCATTATATTCTTCAGCTGGAGCTCAACATTTTACATGTCGAACTAATGCAATCAAATAGCCAATAGCCACAGTAAATCATCATGAACCTTATCAGCTAGCTACTAGCTATATTAATTATCATTACAATGTATAAAGTTAGCTAACATATCAAGTAATCCTTTATCCATAGTTGAGCATAAAAAAAAAGTGAGCAAACAAGATAAATAAAAAATTGTTAATTTAAAAATCTGTAAATGGGGATTGTAAAAAAAGAAAGGGAACAAGGCTTGATGTACTGTAGACACTATTTACTCAAACTACAAATCCCTATTATGACTCCACTAGATTTTGTTCTAGGTCTACTTCCAGGAAGAACATTAAAGACTTCTTTCTTCAAAACATTGTTTTTTGCTATACCTTATTAACAATCTTGCTTGTATCTCTTTCTGAAAAAGCTTTTTATACTAACCTCTAGCAACAAGTTTACTCATGGCAGCATTATGTTGTTGAACAGTTTGAAATTTACTAAACGTGTCAATGCACAGTATCATTTCTCACCTCTATGGTGGTACACCATTGGATTAGTATGTGCTGATTGTTTTTGAAGTGTAATTAACCCTCCATGCAATAAGCTTTCAGTAGCTGTGTTAACCAAAGCTGAACCTGTTATAGGCTAACTATCAATTCAATTGTGCAAATTTCACAGACCATAACAATTTACCATCATAACTCGTGTTTCATAGCATTAATATTTTTTGTTTGCAGAGAATTCTGTAGTTGAAGTTTATATTTCAATTTATTTTTGTATGAACTTGTGGTGCTGATTTTACTACCTAATTTCTTTGGATAATACATGTGTAATGCTGTTTTAAGTTTGGAAGTTTTAATTATATATGTAACTTTCTAATTCAGGCTTCCTTCCTAACTGATTGAACAGCCTAGAGTATTACTGGTGAATTTAATTTTTTATATATGTATTATATAATTATAGATTTTTTAGCTAGATTGATTTTGAATGTTGTTGAATGTCTGTAATGATATTGAAAAAATAATTACTTTGTTGCTAAAACAGAACTTCTATCTTGGATTTTTTAGCAGAATGCCAACATCCTATCAGCAGTTCTGTGCTTAATTAAAGAGTTGGATTATGCAAGTCTTGAAGTTGTGGAGACAGCCATTCATTGCCGCATGGAAGAAATGGATGATTAATTACCTCAAATAAAGACCATATTTTGATGGTTTTAACTTAACAACAATAACACTTGCAAAGGAAATAATTTTAAATCTGATTTTACAGTTCTACAGCTATTAAGGAAATAATTTTAAATCTCATTTTACAGTTCTACAGCTATTGTTGAAAATTTGTCACCATGATGAAAAGAGTTGCCAAGTAGAGTGCTTTTCTTTTTTTTAAGGTAATGTTATTAAAAATAATTTCACATGTAGTTTTATTGCTGTGAAAGCTGAATCTTAAGGAAAGTAAATGCTAATAGAACTTTAAGACCTTGCAAAAAAGTGCTAATGAGTCTTGCATAATTTCCTTTACATTTTGTAAAATATTAGAAAAAAAAAGGCTTGTACAGAGAACTAATGTATATTCCAACGTATTATGCTGGTATACCAGATACTGCATTGTGTTTTCAATTTTCTACTGATTTCTTTGTTTTATTTACAATGTACAGTCATAAAAATCAGAAAATTAATAAATTTGAGCATTTTATTTGTACATAATTTGCCATTTAGTTTATACATTTATTTATGCAACACCTTTAACTGATAAAGTTCATGTACTGAACTACAGAAGTTCATTAGGTTGTGCCATGCATCCACATGGTATTATAATAAGTCTACATTAAGACTGTTTATTTTAGTAGAAAAATCTGTAGATTATTTGTTTGATAAAGGCTTATGTGGTCACTATTAACATTTGTTAGTACTATCAAAAAGGCAATGTTCTTGATTTAAGCAGATATCTACGTTATTTAGTACATTTATTTTCTTGGTCATTTCAGGTTTTAATCAGAATTTGGTGGTAATTATGTATTTTATATTGATCTATAGTGGTTTTTTTTCCAATTCATAAAGCTTTTCATACAAGTTAATATTTGCTAACATTTCTTAGGTATTGAATATAGCTGAATATTATTTCCAGTAAAAAAATATGAATTTTACAAATATTCAAATACAATTAATACTGTCATCAGGGTTTCAACTTTACTTCTAGGAATGTGTAATATTAACAAGAACAATTTTTACAAACAGATGTAGCTGCTTTACTGAAATATAGATTTTTGCAAGTTATGGTGCAGTAAAAATTTATTTATCATTTTGACACTGTAAAAGAAGTGAATTCATGATGTAGTTTCATATCAAAATTTAATATGAAACTTCACAAGTTTTACTGTGTTTTCTCCTTACTAAGTTGTTTGTTCTTTGTGGACAATATTAGTAGGTATCTATTTTTTCCATAATATTGTATTAGGGCCAAGAGGATCTTGTCTAGCTCTAGTTGTTAGACCCAGTGCTAAATATACTTAGTGAAATTTATCATATGTGATTTACTCAGTTTATCAGTACAGGTAACATGTATATACATAAGAAGGTATAGTTGGAGAACAGGAGTTGTGGGAGATAAAATGTGAAACTGACTTACTTTCTTGCATTTTTAGCTCTTACTTAATGGTTTTGGTGAAGCATTATATTTTATTGGAATATTTTCATATATCCATTAATTGTGTTTAGTTTTGATGTTTGGTGTATAAGGAGGTTTGTAGTGTATGGATTTAAAAACTAATTATTGGATAAGAAATTGTGCAAGAAAGTTTACATTAGAAATGATTGCTGGCTCAATAGTTTTACATGGAAGTTTATGGCTTGGGAAGCTAAGAAATGATCACTGGCTCAGAGTTTGTAAGTTAAAAATTTTTTTTTTTAGGGTGGGAGTATTCAAAGTTTTGCACAAGGTCCAGGAAAAATTCAGAACAGAATCCTGATGTCCAAGTATTATTTGCGTATATATTTACAATCTAATTTGTGTTGAATTTGAAATTAAGCACATATTAAATGTTACAATAGTAGTTAATATTACTGTCTAATTGTAATCTGGGTAGTAAGTAATGACTTGCAGTCAAAGGGAATGTGGAGGCTCATGGCAGTTATTATATCCCCATTGGTTGCTTTTGACAAGATTCATAGTGGAGAAAAATTACTACCGAACATTGTCAAAACAGATGTCAGATTTTTTAGCTATGTCTAATTTCCTTTTGGAAGTAAATTTATATTTTCAATTGGTTAGACAATTTATCCAATACATCATTAGAAAGTGGAATTGCTACTTGTTCTTAAGATATAGTTTGTTATATAATTTTGCTCTGCCAGCTAGAGAGAGAGAGAGAGAGAGAATTTGAACAGTTGGAGACATCTGCATTGTGAAGATTAGAGATGAAAGATTAAAATACTATTGTGATGAATTTTGAAGATAATTTATCTTTAAAATTAAAGAGCAAAAGGATTAAGGTCTTACAGATTTGTGTAAAATGTAAAACTTCCCATCAGTTTGAGGGTCTATATTAGGAGTCAGTGAGTTAGTTATTACAAGGGATTGATTTAAATGTATGCATATTTTATTTTTCAATTGGAGATGATGTATTATCCATTGCATTTTTTCTTCTGTCAATCACTGTAATCTAATTGATTACATGGGTATTTAATGATATTAAGGGCAAGTGATAATCACAGCAAAACACAAAGCTGTAATTGTGGAATGGGTTTAAGTGAGAGCTAGAAGTAAGTGTACAAATGAATGCAGGTGAGTTAAAAACCACTAGAGATAGCAGGCTTACATGGATCTGCAAAGACAGACATTACACAGTGTTCAGCTACATATCTGTTTGTTGGAATTAATGTAGAATACTCCAAAGAAAACTTGAAAAGGAACACAGTCCTTTAGGCCCTACGGTTCCATCACATGTGTAGAGTTAGTAAAGTTGGACAATTAATCTACTTAATATTATGTCATAAACAGATGTTCTTTTTCACATTATCTGAGGTTTTCAAGCGTTTCTTTCTCTTGTGTTTCTGTATTTTCCTATCATTGTACCTGGCTATTATTTAAAGTTTTGATGTTATAAATGTAAAAGGTGATATTTATGAGATGGGGAATAATCTTTGCATTAAACTGGTTACAGATAGTATTTATATTAAACCCCAAGTCCATTTTGACTCTGCAACTTTAGTGTTAACTTATCAGAAAAAAACATTGAGGCACCAAATTATGGTTACAAAAAGTAATTAAATGTTGGTTTATTACATTTAAAATAACAACTTTGAAGTTTATTGACATTTGTTACCGCTATTTATCAAGAGTAGAAGTAACATAGATTTATTTCACGATGTGGACACTATCAATAGTCAAGTCATCTTTTTTTTCTATTATTGCCACATTACTAAAAAATACAGTTTTATCATACTAAAAATCATTGAAAGTTGGACATGAAAAGAAGAGCAATCAAAGCCATCCTCAAACATTTTCAAAAAAGCCTTTAGTAGGTAGTATGCTTTCACTAAAAGTGGTTGAGTTTTTGACAATTTCAGTATCTGGCTGATCAAAATGTGATTTTACTTCTCACATTTCCATTTCTAGCAATTCAAAGTTGTTCTAAATTGACATAGACAACTACACTTGCCTAATCTTCTTAGCTGTTTAATGTACCAATAAAGTTCTTGAAATTGTTTTGTAAAAAAAAAACTCTTCAAATTATTCTATTGTCCTCAGATCCTTCAAGTGAGACATTAGTAAGTAATTTCCATTGTCACATGTTTGATTTAAAGATATGGAGGAGAAAATTTATCTGCAATAGAAAACACTAGTTAAGTAAACTTCAACACCTAAATTTTCAAAATTAGTCCAACTGCATGAGCGAGCCATTAGTTTTAGCTGTGTAATCATCTCGACTCTAACTGATTTCTTTCAAAGTGCTGTTAGAACTTTGTTGATCAGAAAGATGCTATTAATAGAAGCATTCATTACTAATAATCTTTCAAATATGTTGTCTTTATGATGAACGTTTATTACCTGTATTAACTCATAAATAATAGCTATGCCATTATCAACAAAGTTACACTATATCCTGTAGACACAGATTTAAATTGTGACCCAAGCAATGCAAATACAATTATCATTTTTTTTTCTTTTTTAACAAGAGCTTTAACACTATTATGCACATCACCCATACTTGTAGCATCATCATAAGCTTGGCCTCTGCAATGTGACAGTGAGTTTGGATCAGCACATCTTTGATATTACTAAGTAATGTTAAAGATTTGGTATTCAACTGCACAAGACCAAGTGGCTCCTCTTGAATTAAATAATTGCTATAAATCCACCAAGTGATATGCTCATTACTACAAATACCTGTTGTTTAAGCAATTATAGCAAACCATTGTTTTTAATACCAGTTAAAACCTGCTCCATCACAATGTTATCCATTTCCATATTATGGTAAATCTTTTATTCACAATTTCTAGTAAAATGCATTTCCTTGTGGAATTGCAGTCTTTTAGTTCTGGGAAAGCTTCATTTTAAAAAGTTAACTAACAAAAGTTCCCTTCAAATGCTACAAGATCTTTATGATGGCCTCTCATTGGAAACACCTTTGTTTAACCAGGAAGTGAACACATAAAAGCAATTTTACAAAGAATACTCGGTGACGTTTTTAAGTTATTTCTAGTTGTGTATCCAACTGAATAGCAATTGTAGTATATAGTGACTTAGCTTTTATATCACTTTCCAATGTAGATCTAGATAATTTATTTCATGCTGAGCAAATTACTGATGATCTTTCTTCAAATTACAAAACTCATCTTTAAGAAAAATAATATTTTTGGAAAATTTAGAGAAGATTCTTTTCTGATAACTGTGAATGTCACTACTGTGGTGAACCAAGTACCCTACAACACCTAATACTGTCTTAATGGACTCCAAAAAATCTATACCACTATTCCAAGCCAAAGAAAGCAGGTGTAATGAAGTTCTATAGTAGACAGATGCAACCTAGTTGGTATGGAAATCAGTGTGTTTACTAATGTACTTTAGAGCTTAAAAATATTTTGTCATGCATAGAAAGCTGCTGAACACTAATGGCTCTGACATTTCAAAATATTAGAAATCTGTTTTTCCTGATGGTCAAAGTTGTAATGATTCATAACTTGTTGACATATGTATTCTACATAATTGAGTTATTAAAACTTCATTTTTTTTGTTCTATATGTAGGTTGTTTTTCAGCTACCATACTAAGTGCTGGGTTGGGCTAATTGGATAGCCAGGTCAGGCTTGCTAACTAATTATTTGGTCAAGCATGCCGACTTGTGTACAATTTTATTACACTTAAGACATAAAAACATTTTATAGAAACTTCTACTCCATGCTTCAAAAATCCATGAAAGTTTTTTTTCATGTGCTATCATCATATAGATGATATAATGCTTGTTGTACAGCATGGCTCATTAGAGACTAGATATAATGCTTATTGTACACCAGCATGGTTTATTAGAAACCAGATATAATGCTTATTGTACACCAGCTTGGTTCATTAGAAACCAGATATAATAATCATTCATTAGAGAGTGAATATAATGCTATTCGTATATGAACATGGTTCATTAGAAACTGGAGGTAATGGTTATTGTACACAACCTTGGTTCATTGGAGACTGTATATAATGTTTATTTTATAGGAACTTTGTTCATAGCTTCCAAGTATGAGACACAAGTTATTCAGTTTCTGTTTATGATCATGCCAAAGGATGCTTATATGATTGAACCAAATGCCAGTGCTTGACCTACAGGCTAGCATTAATGTAACAGTGTCTAGCACATGCTGTTCAAATTAGGTAAAGTGGGGATGATATATATGTTGCCTTTTAACCTCAGCCAAATTTGGTATGTTGAAACATATTCTCTACACTCACGGCTATAGTATTTGTAAGAAAATTCACTTAAGTTAATTGGAATAAAATTTTTACTGTACCGTGCACTTGATAATAAACAGCTTATTTCCTCTTGTTGCATCACTAGGGTTGAAAAGAATCCAATTACGAACTCGTATAAAAGTTATGCTGGACCAAGTGGGTATACATCACTGCATATATTCCAACTCTAATGTGATTTATTAGAAATGAAAAGAACTAATTGTCAGCAATATGCAAGTCATAGAAATGGTTAATAACCAACACAACATTGATGGGGGTGCTTGTATTTTAATTCCAGATAATTCACATTTTGTGCAGGTTTTTATCAGATAGTGCATTGTAAAGTTAACTTTAAAATTTACTTGAGAGTGAAACAGAGGCCATTAAAAGTAGTGGTGCTGTTGAAAACTTGACAAATGCTATGTATTCAACAGAGATAGATATAAATGCCATAAATAGGACTTTTCATCTGGGAATAGACTGATAGAGCAGCTTTTAATTTGAATTTAGCATTACTAACTTTGGTTATTGCTTACAATTGTTAGCAGAGGATTTTCTTACTAACCTTTGTTATTGCTTACAATTGTTAGTCAGAGGATTTCTTTACTAACCTTTGTTATTGCTTACAATTGTTAGCAGAGGATTTTC
>NW_013669210.1:56013-63717 GCF_000517525.1 Limulus polyphemus
GATTTTCATACTAACCTTTGTTATTGCTTGCAATTGTTAGCAGAGGTTTTCTATACTAACCTTTGTTATTGCTTGCAATTGTTAGCAGAGGTTTTCTTTACTAAGTTATGTTATTGCTTACCATCATCAACAGAGGTTTTCTTGACTAACTTGTGTTATTACTTACCACTATCAACAGATGTTTTCTCTACTAACTTGTATTATTGTTTAGGTCTAGAAGTGAGTTGTCACCTACAGTGGGCAGCAGAGAAATGTCTAATAGCATGTAAGGTATTGTTCATTTAGGTGTAAAGGTGAGTAATTTCTTACAAAGGTCAACATAAGAGTAAAGTCCATAAAAATAGTTATTTGTAATACTTGCAGAAGGTACAATATGTAACTAATTCTAAGAAAAGTACAGAGCTTCTTCTGTGCTTAACAGGATTTAGCTTGAGTGGTTGTACTTTTGGGGCTTTCATTATTTCAAGGTGCTTGTAATTCTGTTAGTATTCTTTCTGATTTTACTTGTCAATTATAAAATAAACCTAAAATGTTGTTATATACGAAGTTACCAGTATAAAGAAGAGGAGGGAAGTAAATAGCTGCTGTTAGATACTGTGTGTAGTTTATAACTCCTATATTTTTATCTATTTCATGCTAGTAATTTGTTGGGTAAAATAAACAGTGGCTGCTTTTTTTCTTCCCATGCATTACATTTTAATTTAATTTTTTATTTGTTTCTCGTTTGTTCCACCATTTTATAGGCATTTCACAATGTACTTCTTTGAGAATTAATTTTGTGTGCATAGTTTTGAATTGCATAATCTAATGAACATTAATATGCTCGTGTTATAATATCCACCACCAACTGAAGCAGTAATTGTACCTTAGTAATTATTGGTTTTTGTGGTTGATATTTACATGACATTAGTTTTTTTTTTAGCACACACAGTTTTGAATTTTTTAAACACATTTTCACATTATATATGTCTATAAGATAAGGTGCTATTTTAAGGATGATGAAATGATGGAATTTTTTAACTCTTGGTGCTTATGCTAGGAAAATATCACTGTGAAAATATCAAGTGGTGTTTTAAAACTTTTGCTAAAGAATCAGAAATTTGTTGCATGTTTCTTAAAGGATGTGAATATCTAAATGTAATTATAGTCTGAAGTTAAGTGGTGTATTTTTATTTATGTACATTACTATGGGCATTTCAGGAAAAATGTTAACTTGTATATGATAGCCACTTTTTTCAGATGGATTTAAGCCTGTATACATATAGATATAGACAGATATTTCTACATTCCTTAAGTTTGGGTCATTAATTGCTACTATCTGTTTGAATAGATGTGGCTTAACACATATGTTTGTAGTGATAATACTTTCACTGTTTGTGTTAAACATATTTTAATTTCGAACAGTACATGTATGCATGGTTCTTGTTCATTTATGTGGTAGTTTAAGATCTTTTCATCATTTATTCATTTGGTGATTGCTTTAATTCAGAAGTTAAAAGTTGTCTTCTAGAAACATAAATATCTAATTACCACAGCTTACTTGTGAAACTGATAAACATTATAAGAATGAATTTTAAAAACATAAAACTGATAAAAACCATATAGTTAGTTTGCGTAAAAAAAGTTACCGAGTGATACATGTGTAAAGTAAAACATAATAGAATGTAACAACATAATAAGAACAGTTTTACGTTATTGTTGTGTATACAAGATACTGACTTTTATGTATGAAAATTTTATCACTGGTCAAAATAGTATCTTTTATTGACAATTTATGATATGATGTAACTCATCAAATCTGTGATTGTGTTATAGTTTACTCATACTAAAATATTATTTTAATTCAATATTGAAATTATCTTCCATTTACTCTCGGGTGTTACCTTGCAGGATTTTGCAGACATTGGGCCTCTCAGTGAAACCTTTAAAATCTTAAACAATCCTTATTTTTAACCCTCATCATTTATTTATTTATTTTTTCTTTGCTCAAAGTTGACTAAACTGCATTTTAAAAAACTTGTAAATTGGAAGATAAACTTTTATTTTTTAACAAAAAAAATTGTCTCAAAGTGTTTGATAGTGTAGTCATAATATTACCATAATTATCCAATATAGATTCATGTAAATTTAATGATTTTGCAGCATATTTTATGTGTGGGAATAATTTAGGGTTCATTATCAGGATTACCAGAACTTGCATGGTAAAATCTCTGTCATCATGCTCAAAGTAATGGATTTCTTCATGGAAATTTTACAGTTGGGTGTAGAAATTCTCTTTTATTATTAGTGAAATATAAGTTGTTTATATACATATATTTAAATGTATTTTTGTTTATAAAACTACAACTTGCTCTATAGTTTAGAAAAAGGAACTTAAAAAGTTTTTTTTTATTTTTCAGTGGCCTACTTGGTAGGCTTGAGACATGCTAATAAACTTATTTTCTCCTTATATTTCTGGTTTGTAAATTTTTGGTAATTTAAACAATTTGTGTGTTGATGTTATTAAAGATAGGAAGAGTTTATTAACATACCCATGTAAGTTGAGTGAAGTAGGTGTTATTTTTTTTTTTAAAGTATCCAATGCATGTTCCTACTTGTGTAGTAGGTAATAAAAATTGATATGTTTAATCATTCAAGACGTGAAGTACAACCTCATTTGTCTATAGTGAATTGGGAAGTTTTCTTAGTTGTTGGAGTACTTTACAAAGAAGTAGGAGTACTTTCTGTGTTTAGAAAGTAACATATCCAAGGATAAAACGAGTAAGGGAATGAGATCAATGCTGTCCTGTTGGATATATTATTCTGTGTGTCTGTGTATGGGGAAAGAAACACTGTAATAACATTCTCAGAGTTGTGTATAGATACTCCTTTGGCAGTTTTAAGTAGTAAAAATTAATTATTAATTGGCAGCTGATGTAGGACTATTTTTTATGTCTAAAATTGAGAAACTAGATATTGTAAGTACAAAACAAATATCCTGGTGGAAGCACATACTGTTTAATAGATGAAAGGAAAAAAAATATTAAAATGTAAAGTTATGATAACTCTTTGTAGACATTTGGATGAAAAGCACAGTTTTAAAAGTGCAAAGTGATTTAATAGGAATTTTGAATGGTTACACATGGATGAGTGCGTAAAAGTGTGAATGGTTACAGTGTATGTGTAGATCAAGTAGTGAGTGGGCTTGATTAAAAGATCACCAATAAATGTATTGTGTATTGTACATCTGTGAGGACAGACATCCTTCTTTTGATGTATATGACTAACTTTAATCTATTACAAAAATGACAGTTATACACAAATTCCCAAATAATTCTCCCAAACAGTAAAAAAAACCTTATTGA
Source organism: Limulus polyphemus (assembly GCF_000517525.1). Taxonomy (NCBI): domain Eukaryota; kingdom Metazoa; phylum Arthropoda; class Merostomata; order Xiphosura; family Limulidae; genus Limulus; species Limulus polyphemus. The sequence continues at coordinate 59,358 of NW_013669210.1, forward strand.
CACAAAATTAGAGAAATGTATAAATGTTATAAATTAAAACAAAAGTTAGCCTGATTAAAAAGACCAACGTAATTTATTAGAAAGTAATTTAGATAACGACAAGTAATTAATATCGTAAATCTTCATTTACTGTGGCGGTACATAGTTTTAAGGTGCCAAAAATCCAACTTAAAATCATACAAGTTAACACATGTCACTTTCTACTAGAAGCTGTTTGTTTCTGTTTATCCAAAATCTTTAAAACAACAATACCTGAACCATGAAAATCAACAGCTGATACTTTTAAATTCCCTTTTAAGTATGATTCTCTGAAACTGGATTACTCAGTTTCAAAAAGGTCATGTTGACATGGAATAATCAGAAAGTAGGGTTACACGGTTATCTGCATAAGTACAGAAAAATATATAAAAGGGCTTCTGTAGAAATGAGATAGTACGCTTATCAGATAATGTATTGTGTGGCTATAACCAAACAGCTAGTCTAACTGCTATTTTTTATATTTTCCATATTATATTCAAAACTTTGTCTTACCTTTAATATATTTTATAAAAATAGTTGTACAGATGCACGTGCTTATTTCAACTCCATTCATATTAAGGCTAAGTAAGCATGATATCGGTATATCAAATTGTTAAGATTGGTGTGATAACCTGTCACGAATAGTTTGATGCAAATTGTGAAACATATGTAAAGCCATACAATGAGTTATTGAAATGTGCTTATTCTATGGCAGTATTATAGTGACTTAACTTTTTTAAGGATTATTGGAAACATGTTCATGTTATGTTTTTTTATTGTACTAAGTGTATTCTTTTCCATAAATGTTAGTTATGTTCGTATTGTTGTTCATGGATCTTTTCACACAGACCTTATCCATGTTATGTTCTTTATTGGAATTCATAGACCCTTTCACATGTTATTTTTCTATTGTAATTTATTAATTCTTTCATGTTCTGTTTATGTTGTAGTTCATAAATAATTTCACACGTTATTCATGTAATGATTTATTGTAATTTCTTAATCCTTTCACATAGATCTTATCCGTATTATGTTCTGTATTGTAATTCATACCCTTTCACATTTTATTTTTCTATTGTAATTTATTAATTCTTTGACGTTCTATTTATATTGTAATTCATAAATAATTTCACATGTTATTCATGTAATGGTTTAATGTAATTTGTTAATCCTTTCACATAGATGCTGTTTATGTAGAATTTTTACTTTTGAATTTATTTCATTTTTACACAGATATTTAAGTAAAACTAAAACTGTCACCAGATAGTAGTAGGAGAATCATTTACAATATACGTTGGCTTAACCTGTTCACATAATTACAAAATTTGTATTTGTAACAGAGCTCGTTGACTTTATCCAGGTAAAGTAATTATGGAAAAAGAAAAGTTCCTAATGATAAAAATGACGCTACTCTTTCTAATATTGGATATTTGATTGTGTTTACCGGTAAATATGTATCTTGGGAATTAATTTTTAGCTATTGAACCATCCATTATTGGATTAAATAAAAAATTACGTAAACTTCAAAACATTTTTTGACTTCGTATGTCTAGTTTAAAAATCACATAAAACCAAACTTTTAAAATGTTCCTTAACGTTTTATTGGGAAGTATTGCTTGGCGTTAAGGTATTTTAAAAATAATTATTCATTATTTATAGTGTTACAATTATATTTTCGTAAAGTTTTATTTTCTTTAAGCACAATAGTCATTTAAATAATTAATATTTGATCATTTACTATTCAATAGTTAATTCCCCCACAATAACTTGCAGATTAAATTGTTTATCTGTGGTAACTAACAGAAAAAATGATTTCCAACAGATTTACCTATTATTTTCTCAGTAAAGTAAGCTTAATTTTATACATCTTTAACGAGATAGTACTTATAAACGTATAGAATCAAATATCTCAAGGCTGTTGTGGTTTTTTTTTCTCAATTGCTATAAAGCAACGTTTTCGGTGTTTAACGTTTCTTATAAACTGTTTAATCTATTAATACTTTGGTTGCTACATAACAAATTAAATATAAATAAAGTTAAACATTCAAAAGGTGGCGTGGAGCAATCAGTGTCCCAAACTCGTATGTCGCAAGAGAAATTTGGCTTTGAAACAATTATCTGTGACACACCGGTGTGTTACGCGGTTCATAAAAAAGTCAGATGTGACCCATTGGTGGGGCACATGGTAGCCAACGTGTTGATGTGTATATCTTGGATCTTTTAAATTGTTAATCTTTAATTAAAACATAACGTAATTAATTGTTTGTGGCAAGACTACTAAGGCAGTCTGTCGCCGTTTGTTATATCGAACTGACCAACCAAGAGAAGGTAATCCACCCGTAGCACCTGCCGTCAACTGTAGGGCTACTCTTTACCAACGAATAGTGGGATTGATGGTCAAATTATAACGTCCCACGGCTGAAGAGGCATATTTGAATAGTTAAAATTGATATAAATTTAGAATCATATTTTGTAATTGTACTTCCAATATAAATACATTTTCAACAGACCATAAACATTACTGTACATAAATAGTTTTATTTTGCAAAACAGTGACCAATTTATTTAAATTTTCGTTAATAAGGGGTTACTTGCATATTTTTTAAAATTAGAATTCGATAAAAAAAATGATAAAAAATTCATATTGATGAAACTAATGAAAAGTCTGAGCTTGGCTTAGTGGTTAACTGTCGGGCTACGGACAGGAAGATTCTGAGGCTCAACGGTAAGTCTGTGGGCCTATAATGCAAAAAATCATGTTTCGATATTCGCGGTGGACAGACCACAGACAGACCATTATTTATCTTTGTGCTTAACAACCGAACCGCTATATTCCGCTGAATAGTCTCTACACTTTCACTTGTGTAATTGTATGTTATAACACTCATATTAAATTCTGGTCAACAGTTACAAATGAGGGATGACTTTGTCTGAACTCGTTTTATCAAATTTTTTGTATGAAATGCCGTTAAGGTGAAAAAATCAATTACCAAAGCTAATAAAAAAATCCTTAAGATATGTAATTATCATGCAGCTTCAACACATAAAACATTTCATCCTTTTCTTATTATATTGGAGTTACGATCTTAAGATATATAAACCTAACTTTAGACATGATTCTGATGTTGCTTTGAAGAATGGGTAACTCAAACTTTAAAAAAATACAGACTTATGGCACTAAAGGAGTTTAATGTTATGTATTTTAAAAAAAATTCTTCAAATAAGAAGATAAGTAATACATTTTACGTAAATAAGTTATGATAAAACAATTGTAACTTTTTAAGGAAGATTTACAAAGATATGATATTTTTTAACTTAGGAAAAAAGTTTATTATCCATAAAATGAAAAATTTTGTTACCCGTTGTCTTGCAAAATGTAAGGTTAAAGTTAGGGTTAAGTCTCCTGGTGGGACAGTGGTAAGTCTACGGATTTACAACGCCAAATTACGGGGTTCGATTCCCCTCGATGGATGCAAGAGATAGCCTAATGTGGCTTTGCTCCAAAACAAACGGTTCAAAATATTAGTAAACATTGATTTGGTAATGTAAGAGTAATTAAAACTTGAATCACGAATCAACATAGTTCACCATTTCTGTGAGCTGCTACCTCTTCTTGAACACATCTGGTTTCAATATTTCAATCTACAGAAAGCTTAACTAATGGGAGCCGAATTCAAGCACGGACCTACAGGACTGGAGTTCAGGGTCCCAGGTATCTAGACTCCCCAATAAAGATATAATAATACTTAAAATAGTATAATAAACTCATTAAATGCATATTTTGTTAATAACCTGCTGTAAGACTCTTATTGCAACCATTACAACATCCCCACCCTATTATCTTAGAAATGGGTTCTGATCATAAGTAATTCAATGTTATAAGCTAGTAATAAACCTTGGGGACGGGAAGTGTCGTTTTATCGCCTTAAAGAGGATAAATATTTATTGTAACAGTCGAAAATATTGTAACGAATTTATTATTATGTATCTATTTTTAAAATGAACGTTGTTTGGATTGAATTTGTATTTAGAAATGAGTGACTCGTAGTATCAGATATGTGTTGCGTGTAACGAATTTGTTATATATTTATTGTAATGTCAACGTTTGTTTGGAATAAGTTTATATTTAAGAGCGTGTCTGTCTTACCGTGTTAGATACGTATGGCGAAACTCCCGCCAATTCTCCTAGGTTGTAAAATATTCGTGAACACAAGAATCAACAATATATCCACTTCTATATCCAGTTAAATATAGTTCAGTATTGTCCGAATTCAAGAAAAACATTGCCCACTCGTATAAAAAGACCAAGGCCAAAGAAAAAACATATATATATAAGTTTGCT
>NW_013669210.1:63848-65056 GCF_000517525.1 Limulus polyphemus
CAACAATTCAGTGCCTGACAAAGCTATCTAGCTTCCCGGCAATTGTACGTACATCGACTTCAAGTTCAATCGAGGAATATCAAGGAGACTCTGAACTAGGAAGAAGATTTTAGGTTATTTGTAAGTTAGTGAAATTTTGATTTATGAAACTTTGTTTGTAATAATTAATCGTAATAGTTGCAATTGTAAATGATACTGTTGTATATATATATATATATATATATCAAAACGTATTTGTGTCAAAAACGAAAACGGTTTGAATTAATCTTGTTGGCAAATAGCGTAAAGTAAATAAAATATCGGCATATTTCTAAACACTAAATCCAGAGTACAATTCAACTATTAAAATTTAAATTATTTAACTTGGCTTCGGATTATTTCAAATTCTCAATGGGTAACAATATGTATAAGATCCTCCATGCCGAAGTCCCCACGCCTTATAGCTGTTGAGATATAATGAACCACGATCGTGTTGACTGCTGAGGCTCTGTACACACATAAAAAAAGTACGCATGTCAGACTTGCACAGAAAAGAAAACCCGCTCAAAACGGCCCGTTTTTTTATTGTTGTTATTATCTTGCCAGCCTACAATTGAAACGGCTTGGTATATTGCACCCAAACCTTCTGTAGAATACTAAATAAGGTACTGCAAAGGTATCTGGAGTATTGAAAAGTTCTTTTGTTTTTTCTATATCTTACATAAGCTAATAAACATCATAATTCTAGTGTAAACGATGTTATCATTACCACTTGAAGTTAGCTTTCTTATAAATACTTGATGTTCCTTGAAAAGCTTAAGTACAGGGTGAAACAGGAATTTCCAGACAATAATTTATGAACATTAGATGTCTGTAACATGAAGATACACAATGCCTTGTGCTATAAAATCGGTGTCTTTAGGGAGCTTATTGCAGTGAATACTGTCGCGTAGAAGAAAGCTAACTAGTATGTTGAAATTCGATAAATATTTGTTGACACTGTATTGTACTGTTACGTAAAGTAACAAGCTGTTGAAAGTTATAACGATTTTACAAAAGACATGTGAAGTTGCATATAAAATTACTATACTTATAACCATCTCTGTTTATAGATGTAAATGTTAGAGGAAAGTCATTACTATACTCATAACTATCTCTGTTTATAGATGTAAATGTTAGAGGAAAGTCACTACTATACTTATAGCCATCTCTTTATAGATGTAAATGTT
>NW_013669210.1:66119-68924 GCF_000517525.1 Limulus polyphemus
CTCTGTTTATAGATGTAAATGTTAGAGAAAAGTCATTACTATACTTATAGCCATCTCTGTTTATAGGTGTAAATGTTAGAGGAAAGTCATTACTATACTTATAGCCATCTCTGTTTATAGATGTAAATGTTAGAGGAAAGTCACTACTATACTTATAGCCATCTCTGTTTATAGATGTAAATGTTCGAGGAAAGTCATCACTATACTTATAACCATCCCTGTTTATAGATGTAAATGTTAGAGGAAAGTCATTACTGTACTTATAACCATCTCTGTTTATAGGTGTAAATGTTAGCTCAGTGAAAGATAAGAGGAAAGCCATGGAACTAGAAACACTATCCTATTTTATATGAGGTAAATGTATTTCTAAGCCGCAATAGAACTGCTTTTTCAGCAATAAAATCCTCTTAACCAATTGAAAGGTAAAGCAGGAAAGCTAATTGTATATTTCAAACGCTAATTGGATTCAAGTCTTCCAAGCGAATTAAGCTAATATATCTTAAATCATCAAATAATTTGTAGTTTTGCAAAGCATTTTCTTCATTCGCTATCGAAAGAACCTAGCAATTGGTAAATGTAAAATACAAATCAACATTAACTAATGTCCCTGTTTTTATATTTAGTAGCTCCGTTTTATTTAGCTAGCCCATACCTGTCCTTACGTCGTCCAAGTTTAGCGTTATCACCTACCTTAACAACACCTAAAAGCCAAATTAATTTTTTTTATTTATTTTTTTTTCACATGGGAGAGGGAATTCATTTATTTAACCGACACATTTTACATATCGTATTACAACATAACGGACTAGTTGATTTTAATAAAATCATTATAAAAATGAAGATAAAGTTACGCGAATAATAAACGTTTGAAATAATAATATTCGAGTCTTTCATGTAAGCTATCAAATCACCAGACTGTACATTTTAACTTAGAATTTTAGTGTACACCTTAAATGTAACCATAGGCTTTTCTATTCTTAGTCTACTTCTATACATATATATAACTTAGCATTCAATATAATATAGTTTAAGCGAGTAACAGATTGTGATAATGTCGTTTCTAATTCAAATAAAATAACTTGATAATTTAGTACTATATATTGTTTAAATTTAACAAAAACGTTATTACAAAATGTTTATATCTCTACATGATCAAATAATATGCTCTAAATTTTATGTTTCCTCACAAAACAAGCATTATATTGTAGAATTCTATTTTGTTTAGAAAACTTTCTGTAATTAATATGTTATATAAAACTTATTTGAAACTATATAAGCCTTATACTTTTCGTAATTATGAATGATTTATGTAATTAGCTAGTATTTTGTATACTTAATTTTTAAAGAAAACATTTTTTACAAAGGTTGTAGTTTTAAATGATCAACTTTATGTTTAAAAATATAAATGTATTTTCATCCTTTGTTTGTTTTGAATTTCGCACAAAGCTACATGAGGGCTATCTGCGTTAGCCGTCCGTAATTTAGCAGTGTAAGACTAGAGGGAAGGCAGCTAGTCATCACCACCCACCGCCAACTCTTGGACTACTCTTTTACCAACGAATAGTGAGATTGACCGTCACGTTATAACGCCCCCACGGCTGAAAGGGCGAGCATGTTTGGTGTGACGGGGATTCGAACCCGCGACCCTCAGATTATCAAAGGATAATCTAATTTAATTATTTGGCTCCGATTCTCATAATTATCATTCATGTATTTCTTAATTACATATATAATTCCTTTATGTTCAATTATATAAGTATTCACTTCATAGTTATCTGTAAATTCAAAATATATAACAAATCCATTATCTTAAATATGATCCCCAGCGGGTCAGCAATAAGTTTATGTAGTTATAATATTAAAATATTGAATTTGATTCCCACTGTGAACAAAGTGTTAATAGAACATTGTGTAGCTTTGCGCCAAAAAACAACTCGAATAACATAATTTAGAAAATATACTCCATTTATGAATGGAAAACTTAGGTTTATTAGAAATTTATATTTTTTGGTTGCATTTCTAATATACACTGTAAGAATTTTTTTTTCAATATCTAAAAGTTATAAATCTATTATTCTTACGGATATCCCCTCCCAGTGATACAGTGGTATGTCTGCGGACGTATAACGCTAGAAACCGAGTTTCAATACCCGTGATAGGCAGAGCGCGAATAGCCCATCGTGTAGCTTTGTGCTTAACTATAAAATTTTTTACAGATATCTCTTCAAAATTGAAAATGAAACGTCGTAACTAGCTAAAAAAAAACTTTCAAGTTAATAAACGACGGAGAGAAAACAAGAATTATTATCACCGGATCTTTATATTTACATTTAAGCTGAAATAAATGAAGTAACGACAATAAGTAACAAATGGTAGCATATTAAATAATAACATTGCTAACGTTTTGTTTTATTTGATGCATTAATTACAGAAATAAAATACACTATTCATTCACAAAAAATACATGAAATAATGTAAACCTGTTTTATATTTAGAATTTTTTTTACATTAATTAAATAGTTATAAATGGAAAAAAAATCCATAAAAGTGTTGGTTTTAGAACAAAAAATACAGATAAAAGAGAAATAGTGTTTTAATATTAAGCAGTGATTTTGTATATCTTCCTTATATAAGGTTGGAAAAGGTTATCTAAAGTTTGAAATAAAGATAAAGTAATATTTAGAAATAAATTTCAATAGTCATATTACACTTTGGCCTACCAGTAAAGGTATTGTTACGACAGCGGAAGTCACGTGACTCTGGTAACACGTGATGAGTATCTAGAAGATTCACGAAGAGACGAGA
>NW_013669210.1:69855-75828 GCF_000517525.1 Limulus polyphemus
CGCTGAAGTTTCTCGGGAAGAATTTTTACGGGAAATTAACAAACGACCAGAGACGTAACAGTATTTTACTTTGGTACGATATGAACATATTTTAAAGGGGAGTAAGTCCACAAAATGATTCAAATGTCTTGTTTAATTATTATGTTTTGAATGTTTTATTCTTGCTGCTGATGTTTTTCTGTCTTTTTTTATGGCGTAAAGAATTTAAAAAATTAGGAGTTGCATATACAAATAAAATTGCAAGAATAAATTAAGAGTAAAATATAAAAGTTGAAGTAAAGTTATCGTAGGAGATCAGGAGAAAAACAAAAAGTGGAGATACATTTAAATACGTAAGTGGGGGGGGGGAATTCATGAATGTGGATCCTAATCCTACAATCGGTTTACCACTTGTCATTGGGATTACCCAGTCATCTGGATAAAAACAAATAGAAAGAATAAGACTAGGCTTCATATAGTGATGGAAAATATATTATATGTATGGTGTTTGAGATGTCTTTTATTCACCACAGTACGCTTCTATTTATTTACAATTTTAAGAATGTGTAGCATTGATGCTACTAATAATTCAGAAGAGCACTATACATCACATGATAACGTCTATAATAAGAATTGAACGGAATTCTGAATGTATTATAAAGTGAGTTAATAGTAAAAATTGAAGAGTAGCTATATTTTAATAAACATTTTGATTTAATATTCAAAAACTAAGAAAAGTTTTAAAGGATCACACTATTGCATTTGATCTAATTATCAAAAATGAATTTTTTTCATGAGCAGGTATTTATTGACCAAATATGGATCAACTAGGTTTTGATGAATTTAACCAAATTACATTAGAGTAATATATATTATTGATGCCAGTTATCGTAGAGATAATTCACCAGCTATTTTGAAACTTTAACTGAAAGAGTTTGTTCATGGAAGAGGAATTTGGAAATCTATTAAATTTTGCTCAGAAAAGAATATACTACAAATTGAGTTAAGAATAAAACAACATAAGTAAAATGATGGTATTATATCAATAATTATTTGTTTGGAATTAAGCACATAGCTACACAATGGGCTGTCTGTGCTCTTCCCACCACGGGTATCGAAACCCGGTTTCTAGCTTTGTAAGTCCGCAGACATACCGCTTTGCCACTGGGGGGCATTATATCAATAAATCTTCAATTATTATTTGATAAATTATTAGTGAAAAATAGAGGTTATGGTATTTCACTTGCAAATTATAAACTGTGTAAAATGAAAAAGAACAAAACTCAGGAAACGATATAATGATCTCAACACAATTTTTGAATAAAAATAATTATAATACATTATAAGAAACATATCAAGAAAAAATATTTAGAAAATATTAGAAAACGTGTTGAAAATGCAGAAAAGCCTACTGTTTATTTCTTAAATTTAGAAAAAAGTAATTATGAAAATATCAATATAACTGTTGGAATTGTTATAATCTATAGAATCTATAATAATAAAAGGGCATGTCTGTGTGTGTGTGTGACCGCCATAGCTCCAAGAGGAAAGAATCTAGAAACCTGAAATTTTGCACCCATACCAAATGGACCCTGAGGGTGTGCACATGGGTATTACTGATCCTATCCACGTGCGTGCGCATTGTTTTAATGATGCAAGCTAGCGAAAACCCCCATAGAAAAGAAGTTGTTCCTTATATAACAACTTCTAATACATAGAAAAGCCAGTGCATTTTGGTAACAATGCGTTCCAACAATGGCTTTTATGTCATGTTGCTTAGCAAAAAAGTATATCGGTTATACTTTTATGCTAAAATGGGCTCATAATACACACACGCACACACTATCAACCTAATAACCCGAGCGAAGCCGGGTACTTTCTCTAGTGTATAATAAAATCATTATTGAAGCATCTCAAAATTAGAATTTAAAAACGATATAAATTTAATATTTTGCTAAAGCGATAGAAATACACGAATGTCGTAGATTAATAAATATGTACAATGGTTAGATTTTTAATTTATTTTCTGGAAAATACAAATTCAGAAGTATTGGAAGTAACATTCCAAACATCTTTTGGAAATATGTCTTGTTAACTTGAATAAATTTTTATGGAAATTATACTTAATAAAGAAATAAAAATTTTTATCCTGGAAGCACCGTATAAAAAACTTCGTATTATCTATTTTTTTTCAGATTGTAGTATAAGATTTTATTTGAATAATTTTCTCACAACCTCTTTAGTCGTTGTATTTTTGAGCGTCATATATCAATACATTTATTTTTCTTTGGTAAATTTCCAATCTCAATATTTTCACTAATTTCATTTTTCCATCTTCGTTGTTCTTTTATCGTATTTACACAATTCTTATTTAATATCTTGAAATTCTGATCCATAGAAATGCATTTTCTGTTTAAATTCTGTATTTTCCTTTTGTAGATGATAAGACACAAATTTTCTATTTTTTGTCAGCTTATTAATATATAGCAATAACTTATTTACGTCCATTAGGCTTAAATTTTCACTATCTTCTAATTCCATAGTGTCATCAACCATAATGGATGTCACTCCTAATTGTTTTTGATTGTGTTTAACGCTAATATTAAGGCTAGTCATTGTGTTAAGCTATACCAAAAATATCCATATTTTCCCAATTCCTCTTGTTTTAACTTAGCTGTGCTTCTAGTTCTTTTAGTACGTATTGCATAGCCCAAACTAAAGTTTTTTATTTCTTTTTTTATATATATAGAGTAACGTAGTTCGTTCACATTAATCGCCATCTTGACCAGAAGTCGTTTGATTTTTTTGGATATTTGATATAAGGTATTTTAAGGAGTATAAATTTGTTTGTAGAATTGTTGTCTTGTCGTTCTACTATTTATTCTTTGGTTTCAGAGAAGAGTACGCAACAAAATATTTTAGATACGAGCATTACAAATTAAAAATCGTATCTTGTATTTGGTTTACTTTGAACAGAAGACAACGGGTAATAAGTCTGCAAACAGGAAGCTTGAGAAGAAAGATACTGGAGAGTACAAAACGAAAACGGGCAGTTGAGGAAGAACACGATCTTTATCGAATACACACTTGATTTTTATTTTTGTAACTTGCCTGCTTCAATATTCTTTATAAGTAGCTGGCTGCTGTAGTAGGAAGAAAAAGTACATCTACACTCTAGACAAAAGATATTGTCCTATCTCGACAAAAGAGAACAGAATTGTGTCTATACGAAACTTTAAGTCAGACTTATCCTCTAGTGTGATATCTCACAATCCTAGATTACCTACATCATTTATTACTCTCACTATACATACCCAAAGGCAAATTAACTCCCAGCTCTTAATAGTTTGTGAAATGAAACCTTTAAATAACACCTTCATTTGGGTAGCCCCTCAGTGGCTCAGCGATAAGTCTGAAGGTTTATAATGCTAAAAACTGAGTTTCGATACGTGTGGTGGGCTTTGTGCTTAAAAACGAACAAACAAACAATCATTTGGGTATGACCCACACTTCAGGAATGACCTTTGTGGCTTCTGACTTTGATCTGTGGTAAGGAGTAAAGCAAGTTTGTGACTTCTTACATCCTGTTCTCAAAGACATTAACTAAATAGAAACAATTGCACGAAATCATTTTGAAAGATATTCGTGTATTATATATGTACATACACACACAATAATAAAGCTAGATTATTTTTATAGTTATTGAAAGGTTAGATACTGGCAACTTCATACTTGTAGCCCATGGTCATGTATAGTATTTTTTAGAATCCCCGTTGGTTCGTCAGGTGGCAGTGTACAAGGATTAGCTTTCTTGATCACTCCTTTGAAGTTGGGTGGTAGGAACGACTTCATATTGTACACTTTTTTTCTTCTTGATTGGCTAAACCTTAGATGAAAGTCCTATACTATTTTTTGGCGGCAGAAGGCTTGCCACTAATGTTTGTCTATTTTTTTCATTTATTTATTTATTTATATATTTTCTCTTTCGGTATTTATAATAATCAGTTTTTATTTTTAGAACTAATAATAAATAAGTTTTATACTTTTGGCTTAAACATATTTCTGTTTGATATTATATATAATTGTAACAAACATTAAAACAAAAAAATAATAACGAAACAACAGGAAGAAGAATAAAAATAAAAGGCCAAACGAAGCACAATAATAAAGTGTTCATTGTAAGTAGCAGTTGTGGCTTCAAGGTCTTTCCAGATGAAATGGAATCCATTTCATGCATTATGGAACATATAAAAAGAATAAAACAAGGCTATGTACAAGAAAATGCTTCTTGAATGGTCCAAGTTCACCTCTTATATTCGTAGTACTATACTATTTTGCTCATGAAGGTTTCTTGACATTTGACCTCAGTATTTCAACACGTCTTCAAATTGCATTGTTTAGATATTTTTACATGTCATGATGTACTGTACTGATCTTTTTTTCTCTGTTAAAAACAAGTGTGAACACTCATAAATGTGGGATTGGCGTTATGGTAAATGATCAAGAAATTTTGGCATTTTAAGAATTGTTTTCTGTAGTAGATACAATAGTTAAATTGGATAATGATACTATTTGCTTAGCTTCAAATTTTAAATAGGGCTAGGCGTGACGTAGTGGTAGAATGTTGGATTGCGGTTTAAAAGACCCGCTTGGGTGCGTTATAAAAGAGACAGTCAACTCCTTTATTTCGTTCAAACACCCGGATAAAACACTCTACTCAGGTCAGTAGTTCAAAATTAGGTACTGTAATAGAGTGGCACATATTTGGTGTCTGAGCGCCAACTAAATCCTAATAAATGTATGGCTGTTGAATAATACATGAGATGTAAGGTGAACTTCAAGTATTTCATTTCTTTATATTTACCAGTCACTTATCAATCACGTTTATAAAAATACAACTGATACATCATCTGTAATTTATATAGCATTTCCGCGTCATAAAATTTTATTTGTATATATTTTTTTAAGTAGGAAAATAATAATAGTACAGAAGTGGCGCTTCGTCCGCTCCGGTCCCATTATGACCACTACCTACACCACTGCTCATTCGAAATATCGCGCAGGTTTTTCGCCTTACCTATAAAAAAACACCTCGAATGCAATTAAAAACCATGTTTATACTATATTTAATCATGACTCGGATATCAAACTCAAAGCAAACACTAACAATATAGTACCAGTGTGGTAGTTGGAACTGAAAGATCAAAGTTAAAGCTATTATAAACATATAAGCAATAACACTTTTGAATTAAAACTACACAAGCAAAATTGCCTTCATAAAGTGAAATAAACAACACTAAATGGCTATAACAACAACAACAAAAAAGCAGTAATATTACCTAAAATATTTTGATTATCACACTGGATTTTCAAGAAGGATATGACAAGGAAAATAAAGTTTAGATAACTGTTTCGCCTACGTTATACACATGGTCATTACTATCAAAGAATTGTTTACGTCGAGGATGGTGAGTACTTTTGTAAAGAGTTTGAAATCATTGGTTATTTGCACTTTTCATGACAAAATTATATTTTTGTTACGTATCTGCTTGCTTGTTTGTTTCTGGTAGAAATTCTCTCCGAGGATCTTCAGCGATACAAGTCCTTTCTTGATTAAACCAGTTTATTCTTCCTCGATACCAACCATTAGTACACAGTATTTCCACAATCAGTACGTTTCTCGTCACTTTAAACTTAACAACTTTTATAATACATGCTATAAATCACATCGATTCACAATCTCAATAACTTCGCTCTCGACGAGTGCAAAACACACACTTTACGGCTCACTAGCTCGAAACTAACAGAATCATAAATTACACGGAACTCAAAGTAACTACTGCTCTCTCTTCATTTCTCTATCTTGGCTTTCTCTGCCAGGCTTATATACTAACGAAGAGGCATCTCGAACATACTCGGACTTCCCCGATCATTCCAGAAACTCATCACTCATGCCAACGCGCCAGCATCGTCACGTGACTTCCGCTGTCGTAA
>NW_013669210.1:76787-82543 GCF_000517525.1 Limulus polyphemus
GGATGTTTGATATTTAAGAAAAAAAAAATCAAATTTCTTACATAATATTTTCTGAAAATTACTTACAGAGCTATTTGCCCAACAATTATATTTTGCTTTCGATATGTCCCTCTGTGGGCCAGCGTAAGTTTCACGACTTACACTCCTAAAATCCGACGTTCGATTTTCTGCGGTGAACAGAGTGTAGATAACCCATTGCGAAGCTTTGTACTAAAGACACAAAGAAAACAAATTGGTTTCCGTGTATTGGTAAAAATAATTTTTCTAATTCTTAAGACTAATTTTAGTGAAGGCCGAAATTTACATTGCGGCAGACTTGTGCGTAAGTTCAATGAAAAACTGTTGATGGCGATGAAATAATGCCGAAACACGTAAAGTATTTAGAAGTTGTAATTAAAGTTTGACTGTGAATGAAAAAGTCGTTGTTTTTATGTCTTTCGTTGTCCTCATTCTGCATCTAAATATCTTGTAATTTGTTCGGTTCCTCGATTAAAGTGCAAACCGTTTTAAATTTATTCTTTTCTGTATTCTTTATCAAATGGTACTTTATCATTCTGAAAATGAAACTCTATAGGTAGATTGACATTTTATTTGAACATTTATTAGTTTAAAAAAAGATATATCTCTTTTATATCTGCTTTAGTTACTTAGCAAAGGTTGGATCTTCTGAAGTCGAAAACACATTTCATCAAGAGTTTCGCAATGTTCTTACTAAGGTTTAAATACAGTATTTACACATTATATTATAGGTATCCGAGACTTGTGTGAAACTCCCTTATAGACATCCGAAGGAAGCTGTTATTTTTGTTTAAATGAAGTCACTGGTTTTGTTAGGAGGAAATTTATATGTTTGAATATGAATAGCTTCATTTTATTGCATGAAAGTAAGTTCTAGTGAAACTGAGTATAGTACGTCTTTTTGTCAGAGGATGGCAAATAATCAAAATAAATCAACGCATTATTTTGTTACCATGACACATGGCGAACGCGACTTAACATCATTTCACAAAACAGTGGTAGATGTGACATTTTAAAGAAAAAGTAGTGATGAAAGCGTTGAAACAACGACTTGCAAAGTAGACTGGACCAAAGAACAAGTTATCAAAAGCGTAGCACGAGGGTTATTACATTTAAAAGATGAGAGATAAAAACACTACTTACTGTCGCTGAATGCAGTGATTGACGGTTTTAATAAAATCTTATTTTCTTTTTTAATAATGTTCAGATATAAAAGGACAAAAATGTAGAGTACATTTTAAAAATAAAGCCATTATATCCTGTTTATTTGTTTTAGAAAAAAGCCACACTGGGCTATCTGCTGTGTCCACTGCGGGGAACCGAATCCCTAGATTTTAGCGTTGTAAGTCTGCAAACTCACCGCTGTCCTAACGTCAGATTCGATTAAAGTTTCAGCTTTGAACTTCTGGTCACATTCTGAAGGAGTCCAACAGGATCACTGACAGTTCATTTCAAAAATCATTCTGAGCTGTAAGAAAAGAAATTAAAATCAAAGAAATTAGAAACTAATATTGGAATAAAACCATTCTGTATTGAGAAACGAAAAGCTAACCTAACTTGTATAAAAACGTGTACCTGTAGATAGAGCCAATTAAAGGGGTGGGGTAGAAGGATCATTTGGCCTGGGCCTCAAACTTAAAAGAGTCTCAAATTTAGACTTGTTACTTGTTTGCATTTGTTAAGTTTCGCGACTTGTTTTAATGCACAGAAAAAGGCTAGAGAAGCATTTATTAAATGTTAACTTTAAATATATGCCAAATGAAAAATATTCAGATTATGTTTCACGTTTGTTTTGGGCTAATTATTGTCTTATTTTGTTTCAATGTGTCATCATTTATTTGTTTTTATTATAACTAGTCTCAAAAGATAGAAGTGGCCCAGGCCTTTCTGAACATCTGAGAGGGCCTGCCTGTAACCACTATAATTCCAGACACAGACAGTGCTGGAGAATCTTCTGTATTAGGGACAGTTTATTTCTCTGATGAGAGCATCTATTTCAGGATTTTATTGTTATAAAAAAAAAGAAAAATATTATATGACATAGTCAAAGTCGTAGCTATGGCGACTGCACCAGAGTCGTCACATGATATTCCCAGGTTAATAATTTCAATAATAACTGGCTGAATGTTTATGTATAATGTATTTCTGCTTCAAAGATCGTAATAAATAAAAGCAAGGAAATGTTGGAATATTTCAAGGCAATTAATTGATTCGAATTGGGGACACTTTTCTCCCGGCGACAGGAAATCGGGAACGTATCGTCAACCTATTGTAAAGCAACGTAATTTCATGGAATGAAGACGTCTATTAACATATGAGAAGAAAGATATGTCAAAAGCCATCAATCCACTCAAATATTTCAGAACTTTTCACCTTTGGCCTACACCAAATGTTTTGCATAGAATCCTCTAGCGAGACAACAGTAAGTTTACGGACTTACAACGCTCAAATCCGGGGTTCAGTTCCCCGCGGTGGACACAGCAGATAGCCCAATGTGGCTTTGCTCTAAACCAAACAAAAGCTTTGCGTAGAAATATATTAAGAAAAGAGATATCTCTGATGTAAGTAATGGTCACTGCTTGTTGATTTGATTGATTACTACCGTTATACATAAAAGCTTTGCATGGTACACACAATGGCCTCTTTTAGGCTTAACTCTGACTTCAAGAACTTAATGTTTTAGCTTTTCTATGCATTATAATTAACATGGTAATTTTCAAGAGTTATATTCCTTCAATTTATGGGTAAATGATACTTTTTTTCTGAACACGGAGGATTAACGTAATTGGTTATAATTTGCCTCCACAAAAAGTCAGAATCTTACAGATTTATATTTCATAAAAAAAAAATCCGTTTCAATATTCTCCAAGTTTCATTTCTGTTTTATATACTTCTGTCAATACGATTACGCATGGATGAAGTGTCTGCAAGGTATACATCATAACGATCAAATTTATACGTTATAGGTCTAGATGGTGGATAATTTCATATTCTAGTCATTATTAATAATTCTTTATCAGAGGTTTGACACTAAATAATTAATTTTCATGTAAAATATCACCTGGATATGTGTAACAGCTTATCCATTTACTAAGAAAAAGCCAGTTGACAGATATTCCAGTTATCGTTTTATCTGTTTCTCTTTTGTTATATAAAACCTGGTGGGAGGGCGTTCAACTTGCAATATACAGGTCACGGGTTCGAATCCCATCACCAAATATGCGCGCCCTTTCAGCCGTGGGAGAGTTATAACGTAAAGGTTTATCCCGGTATTCTATTAGAGTAACCCAAGAGTTGGCATGGGTCGTGTTAACTAGTTGCCTTCCCTCTAGTTTATCACTTCTAAATTAGGGAAGGCTAGCGCAGATATTAACCTGAGTAGATTTGCGCGAAATTCAACAAATAAACAAGTTTTTCGAAAAAAAAGTTTGTAATTGTGAAGATCGTCAAATATCCAGGTCTTTTTGCTGAACTTTCTTTTTTAACTTTACTCCATTAAATATGCGAGAATCAATCTCAACATCTCGTACGTACACCCATCTAGATGGCTATACATCTCTTCTTAAATTACACTTGGATCAATAATGATGCCCCTAGCGGTTCAGCGGTAAACCGATGCTAAAAATCAAGTTTCGATACCCGTGGTGAACAAAGCACAGAAGTAGATAGCCCATTGTGTAGATTTGTGCTTAAAACACCCCCCAAAGAAAAACAAACAAAAACGATGACGATTTCCTGTTTGCAAGCCATAATTAATAAGTAAGCAGTCTGTCGTCCTTCACACTCCATAATCTTAAATTCTCCATTTTGATTGAAGTTATTATGTAGTTAAAATGTTATATAAACATATTAGTCTGATATCTTACATAATGTTATTCTTCACCTAGTGTCTTAAAAGTGCACGATATTTGAAGTTGGAAATAACTTAGTGGTTTGGTTTCCATACCTGTGAATAGGATAAAACAGGGAAACCCAATTCCCCGTTTAGCTTCCTTCATACTTGTGAGCGGGGTAAAACAGAGAAACTCAATTCCCCGTTTAGCTTCCTTCATACTTGTGAACGGAGTAAAACAGGGAAGCTCAATTCCCCGTTTAGCTTCCTTCGTACTTGTGAGTGGGGTTAAATAGGGAGCGTTTAGCATCCTTCATACTTGTGAGTAGGGTAAGACAGGGAGACTTAGTTACCCGTTTAGTTTCCTTCATAGTTGTGAGTAGGGTTAAATAGGGAGCGTTTAGCTTCCTTCATACTTGTGAGTAGGGTAAGACAAGGAGACTTAGTTACCCGTTTAGTTTCCTTCATAGTTGTGAGTAGGGTTAAATAGGGAGCGTTTAGCTTCCTTCATACTTGCGAGTAAGGTAAGACAGGGAGACTTTGTTACTCGTTTAGTTCCTTCATATGTGTGAGCGGGGTAAATTGGGGAGATCAAATTAGCAGTTTAGGCTTCACAATTTTGAATGAAATGAAACCGTAAGACTCAGTTACCGGTTTAATCTTTGAACACGTGAGTGGAATGTGACAGGTGAGCGGTTTTGTAACTTCTAACTGGGTCTTATTGAGTTCATTAGTTTGTTTCGAACTCTAAAGGCTCCCGTTTTGGAAACATTGTTTCCGTCCCTAGGGTATACATCGTTTAACAATTTTCTTGCACGAATATCTTTCGGCGGAGCTGGCTGTAGTGTGTGTGTGATATATATCATGGAAAATCAAAACAAGGGTGAAGAGGTGACTGCTTAAACCCACAACGTCTCACCTCCTATTGCCTTTCGATGTCTGCAGCCAGATGTGGGAAAGCAGATACCCTTAAAGTTATTTAAGTTTAAAAAGAAGAAACAGAACTACCCAAACTTTCTACAGTATAGAATTACAACCACCACCCTTATAAGGGTCTTTAGAAAAGAAGTAAGTAGCTTACTTATAAATTGTCGAAAACTTGTTCAAGTATGACATGGGAATGCTGAGGCAGGCCTAGCTACTTGAAGTTGGTCTTTCCAGTCCCGGAATACTGAATATAAATCTGGTTTTATAACTGTGTTAGTTATTTAAGGTCACCCTTGATAAACTAACAACTTCTAAGTAATGAGTTTTACCGCTAATTATCTAGACATAGACATTTATTTTGTAGAAGGCAGAGTTCAGTTGATCATTTTTGATAAAAGAAGGAAATTTAATATTTAATTTTCCCTTCTTTGGTTTACCTACTCCCCATAGTGTTATTCCTAATGTTTTGTTAAAAGAGATTATTATACCACAACCGAAAAGATTTTTAACGGTATGCAATAGTAATAATTCTTATGGAAAATGTTTCCTTATTCATAAATAAACTAACAAAATAATAGATATAGATATAAAACTAAAATTTTTGTTACTATTTTTTATAATATATATAAATTTATTCTAAATAATAAATTTTAAATTATATATATATTACTCAGGCCATCTGTCACGGTTTTGTATTGTCCGATGACTAGGAAGGCGTAGTGAAACAAATACAAGACCTAAACACATCGCACATAGCGCCAAAACTCACAACTGCAGCGACATGCCACTATGTTAAAATATGGTTTGCGATTAATCAACTATACTAAGAATTTAGAAAAGTATTTCAATTACCCTTACCTATTGAACTTGACGAATTGTGACATTAAATACAAAGCCTCATCGCCAATTCCATACAATACATTTTATTGAATGCCTTTTGTACACTCTTCTTACTTATGACCTGGGCCCGGCATGGCCA
>NW_013669210.1:83332-84734 GCF_000517525.1 Limulus polyphemus
TGAGTCCATTTTGACAACAGACAAACCTGAATGGTACAATTCATTATAGTCTCATATGCGGAGTATTTACATCAGCTTGTCCCCCGCTGGGACAGCGGCAAGTCTTCGGATTTACAACGCTAAAGTCAGGGGTTGGACACAGCAGATAGCCCGATGTGGTTTTACTATAAGAAAAAACACACACACTCCATCAGCTTTAAGCACAGCACAGTAAGATACAGGAACTATCTTCGTATACTTACAAAATGAAGCTACATATAAGAATATTGATTAAGGGTTTGCGCATGGTAATGAATAAACATTTGTGCAATTCATATGTACTCGTTTTTAATTATTAGGATTTTTTATATTTAGTATAATAAGAAATATTCGTTATTTATTAGCGTAAAGGCGCCTGTGCATGTAGTTGCACTTAAATGTTGAAAAACAATTTTTCCGACAAAATATACTTAAATATATAAAAAAGTGTTAGAGATTTTTGAATTCCTTCTGGTCAGGTTTTCTTGAATACACTAAGAATAAATTTTTTGTTCACTGAAAAAAAAAATTCGAAGTTGTTTGAAGGAACTTGTGGTCTAAACATTTCTTGCATGAAAGCATCACAACGAAAACCTATTCTAAACAACACAATCTGGTTTTGAATAACAGCGTTGAGAGAAAGAGATGTGATTGTCAAGGGTTCTATATATAATCATGCATCAGAGAACATGACATACAATCGCTGCCCACTTGTACAATCTTCTAATACCCACGGATAGAAAATAAATTAGACTTCACGCCTACTCGCCTGCAACATGCAATAAGCTAATATATTTCGTTCGCAGGTTCACTTTCGTGCTTTGTTAAGCCGAAGAATGCAATCTTAACTCGTGTTACTACAGAGGACTGTATGTGGGTATTGAGAATAAAGAAATACTTAATTTGAAAGCAGGTTAATCCACTTTCTTACATCAATCTAACCAATTATTTTAAAATACCTTCAAAAAATCCTCCTTCATGCATGATTTCGATATACGACGAATTAGTTTTGTGGAAAAACATTGTATGTTCGTATACAGATAATGTAGGCGACTTTATTTGTTACTACATGAAAACTTTGTATTGGAAAATAACATTAACTTATAACAAGTATTTTGCAAAAAGAGCATTCCAATATCATAGTAAAACACACAAAAAATTCATCCAAAAAGAGCATTCCAATATCACAGTAAAACACGGCAAAAAAGTCATCCAAAAAGAGCATTCCAAATCATAGCAAAACATAGCAAAAAGTCACCCAAAAAGAGCATTTCAATATCATATTAAAACACAGCAAAAATTCATCCCGAAAAGACCATTCCAATATCATATTAAAACACAGCAAAAAGTCATCCAAAAGAGCATTCCAATATCATAGTAAACA
>NW_013669210.1:85723-89302 GCF_000517525.1 Limulus polyphemus
CAATTGTATATTGCGTCATAGCCGAAAACACGGTGCGTGTTCAGAGTGTTTCACGTCTCGAACCTGGAACCCTTATATTCGTAGCTAGACACCTAATCACTAGATCACAGCGTCACAGAAGTAAATATAGAACATATGTAAGTGTTGGTAGATGTGGACTTATAACATCGGATAGTAAATACGCAGAAGACATGTGGTGTCGTTCACGTATTTATGTATTGTTGACGTTAGCCTTCTTTTTTGCACTACTGCTGCTACTGTCATTAGGTGTATTGATTGATGACGGCTACTGCAAAGCAAAGGTATAGTATCTGTTCTAGAATATGTCTAAAGGAAGAGCTTTGAGATGTTCTTATACACATACAGAGTTGTGCAAAAACCGTATACCATCATTAATTATTCTAAATTCTGTCCTAAAACATGTTCAAAGTATACACCCCCTGACATCACGACAAAATTCATCACAAAATTTTAATGGTGTAAGATGAGGAGAGCGTACAGACTATGTACTTTAAGCCTTAAAGGATCAAATGTGTGACACGTACCCAATTATCAATCTTTACACGGTCAAATGCACTCACACGCGAATGTTAAATCCTACAATATTCAACTGAAAATGTGAGATAAGGTAATAAGGAACCCTAGTAATGTTTTCAATTAATCATTGATTAGCTACATTGAAAGTCTTAAATAACGAATAGGTTCATCGTTTTGTTCGTCATTGTTCGTTTTCCATACTGCCTCTAATAATAGTGTTCCGTAAATTTAATTCGAAAACCTCGAATACAGCAAGGTATCGTTTCGTGACAAAACGTAGAAACTATCCTCAGGCAATATTTACCAGCCTTCGGTCAACATCGTATAACATAATTACACTTTTACCATAAGGGAATAGTTTGTGAGCATTTATTATTTATTTTCATTTATTTGTACAATAGCTTGGTAGAAAACAAACTTCTCGTCTGTCTACTTGCTGTAGATTTTGAGGGATTTTTAAGCTGATCTTTTCCCAAACAAGAAGTACGGTAGATTGTGAAAGTCAGATGATACTAATTACAAGAAAAACTTAGCAAGCCAACTAATAATACTTACTGCAAGTCTTCAATAAATATTACAAAACATCTTTGTAATTTCAGACTCGTGCGTATAAGGGGAGAATATGATTGGATATGCAATAAATAGTAATGGATATCCGCAACCTCCTTTCTCTGTCTTTCTTGCAAGATTTTCCACTTATCATATGAAGTGGATTTTTTCTGGAAAACAAGTCGATCTTTGGTGATTTACATTATCGGTGAAGGTGGGTCAGTTGCCTATAGGTAAGATTGTTTTTTTTCCCAATATATTTCCCGTCATTCTTTGCCCCCCCCCCGATCCCGTGATTCAGTTCTGAGGGCTTATAATGTTAAAAATCGGTTTTTGATATGTGGTGGGTATATCATAGTCATTCTTTGCTCCCCCCCCCGATCCCGTGATTCAGTTCTGAGGGCTAATAATGTTAAAAATCGGTTTTTGATATGTGGTGGGTACATCACACACATACCCTTCTGTACAACCTAAGAACAATCAAACAAAATTAATGCACAACCATGAAACAGATTTTCTTTTTTGAAACCTAACCCACTAAAGATATTACAATTTTGATATCTCACTTTCAGCCAATACTCTCAATGGGTATTCTGTATGGTTGTTTGTTGTTAAGCGCAAAGCCACACAATGGGCCGTCTGTGCTGTGCCAACCAAATGTGTGGAAATGCATGGACCAACAGTACCAAAGATGAACATTTCTGTTTCACACACACACACACGTTTATAGGGTCACGCCCGTTGTGGCTCTCCAAGTGAGATGCATGGAACAACAGTACCAAAGATGAACATTTCTCTTTCACACACACACGTTTAGATAGATAGGTATATAAAGTCCATGAAAACGTATCTGTTCAACTAATCAATACTAAACCAGTTGCTTCGTGCTACGAGAACATGATGTTTGAAATACTGTGGAAATTTATATAGAAGCTGAAAGAACATGATTATGAGCTCCATCTTCTGTATTATTCACGACTCAACTTCATGTCGAACGAGAGGAATTTATAATCTGCTAGAATTCTACCTCTTAATAAAGATGTATTATGTTATATACAAATATGTAACAACGCTACTTTAATAACATATTACAGTGTTCCATTCTTCTTCAGTGAAGAGCAGAGGCGTCTCTAGGCACTGGCGCACGAGGCCCGTGCCACAATTCTATTTGACAATGTCCCGAATCCCCGGCTGGTGTCTTGGAAAATCAGAATAGAAAACCGTGATCAATATTATATTGAAACGCCGAAAATTTCTGCGCCTATGGGCCCGAGCTTTTAAGCACCTAGCGACGCCTTTGGTGAAGAGACATCTTAAACTCAATAAGAGAAAATAATGTCCATTCTTTTGCAGTGATTTAGCTTTGAAATTCAAGTATTTGTTTTAGTTCAACAGTGATACTCAAAAAAGTCGAAAACAATATTTCTTGAAATTGAAGTATTTGTTTTAGTTTAAGAGCGAGCCAAAGGATTCGAAAACAATATTTCTTGAAATTGAAGTATTTGTTTTAGTTTAAGAGCGAGCCAAAGGATTCGAAAACAATATTTCTTGAAATTGAAGTATTATTTCAGTTCAACAGTGAAAGTTAAAGGAGTGGAGGACAATACACGTATTGTTTGTCGTGTATCATTGCTCAAAATTTCGTTATTTTTCCATTAAGTTAATAGTTAACTATTTATATCATAAACAAAGGTTCAGATTTCTGCAAGAAACCTTTTTCACAACAATGAATACATTTGTTTGAACAATGTATTGTTTCGATTTAAACACCGAAAGCCGACGAAGCATTACGAATCAATAGGCTTAAAATCTGGTTTCTATTGCTTCGCCAATTTTCGGCATATAACCAGTAAATTTTAAAGTATTATATTGCATATCTAAATAACGTTTTAGAGAATCCCTTGTCTCTCATCATCTAGCCCAACTGAGGGGGTTATGGTTTTGTACGAAAGGCCTCTTCAGCAGTAACTTGTGGAAAACAAAAGATAGTTGTAATATGCTATTTTTACACGCCTCTGATTTTGAATTCGAAATGGACAAATTAAGAGTAATGATTGTAGTTTACACGAAATTATCACAAATTTCAATACGTTGTTTATATTGTTGAAAGCTATATTAAAAACAATATTCTTTAGTGATTGGTGCATAGGTAAAAATCTTCTTTTTTACGTATATTATTTGCAAGAAATAAGGTTGAACAAGTTTTTAATCATAAACTAAAACCAGCGAAAATTACTCTGAAAGATCATATAAATTCTACCTTTACAGAAAAGATACGACTACTGTCTTCCGTATGCCTTGTTAAAGTTAAACGCCACCAACTGTTGAACAAACATAATTTCGACAGAGATACGAAAATATGAACAACAACAACAAAAAAACAAACAAAAACAACAAACGACTTCGGCCATTTCAAGAGCTACTGGCGTATTCATATATTAATTTTCCATCTGGCCCGGCATGGCCAGGTGGTTATGGAGCTCGACTCGCAAT
>NW_013669210.1:90302-95127 GCF_000517525.1 Limulus polyphemus
TTTGTAAATGTTATAACTAATATATTAGATAATTTTATAATCTGTATTGAAGTTATCATACACATTTCAATTCGTTGTTTTGTAGGGTGTAGGTTGGCTCTTGATTTCGCAGCTGGCTTGTCGGGTTTGAATCCTTGCGACACCACAAAATATTCCCTGTACTTAAGGTGTAAGTGTGTTGTATGAGTGACAATCAATCCCTTAGCATGGACGGTGGGCGGAAGAGTATTGTTGACTGGCCGACTTCCTTCTGGTCAGTAGTTCAAAATTAGGGACGGTGGCAGATGGCCTTAGCAGCTTTGCCATAAATACAAAAAAAAATATTTTAGCTAATTTATATTACCTTTAGAAATGAAACGCATTAGGTAATTTGTATTTATAACATTTTGACATTTTATAACAGTTTTGACATTTTACTTCTTAACTGTCTTCACCATTAGTTTAAGTTATTTTATTCTATTTATCAACAGTTGATTTCTAAAAAACCAGAATATGTTATAGAACTTACCTAGAAACAAAACTGCGCAGTTGAGAAGAATTTTTGTTCTCTACACGTGTTTAATATAAATTCGTGTTTAATTTAACTCGGGCTTATAGATCACGATGTCTTGTGAAAAACTGTGTGTTTGGAGCAGCTCACTTTGAAATGAACGAAGTCGCTTGAAAATATGAATCTACCAGAAAAAAATGCTGAACAAATATAAAAATTTCTACTTTTGCATCACAGCCCATAATTTGAAAGACAAGATGGAGGTTGTATATACTCTGTATTCCTAGTAGTGTCATAACGTTCTGGGTATGAGTATAATAGAAATATAATATACGAGAATGACCTGCTAGCACTAGCATTCAAACTTTCTGTTCACGTACCACTTTACATATGGTAATGATTCTCAGGCCATCTTGCTATAATAAAATGCTTTTTTTCAAATTCCCATTACATTTTTTTGAGTCGAAATATTGATTTAATATACGTTTCGTAAATTACTCGTATTTGCTTCATTTAACTACACTAAAATAAATGGAAAAGCTCTTTATTCATTTATTGATACTAAAGAAAACGGAAAATTTACACTATCTTCTGGTGGTTTAAAGAAAGTAAAATAGCTATATTATAATCTGGTAGTACCAACTAAAGTGAAAGAGGTCTGTTATTTTCTGGTGGATTAAAGAAAGTGAAAAGTTACACTATTTCCTAGTGGATTAAAGAAAGTAAAATATCTATATTATAATCTGGTAGTACCAACTAAAGTGGAAAAGTTGCATTACCTTCTTGTGGATTAAAGAAGGTAAAATAGCAATACTGTAATCTGATAGTACTAAATAAAGTGGAAGGGATATACGGTGCCTTGCAAAAGTATTCACCCTACTACCAATGTCATATTTTGATGAAATATAAATAATGTAAACAATTTTTTTAATGAACTTGTTTTTATTCAAAACTCTAATGATCAGACTTAAAACTGTTATGTGTGAAGGAGGTTGAATGTCAGCAAAACGTGCAAAGAAAATATATAAATTGAAATTTGATGATTGCATAAGTATTCAGGCGCCCTAAATCAGTACTTGGTGGAAGCATCTTTAGCAGCGATTACTGCTGTAAGTCTTTCTGGATAGATCTTTACCAGCTTTGCACAATAGAATGGTGCAACTTTTGTCCATTTTTCTTGGCAAAAATTTTCCATAACTGACAAGTTAGCTGAGGATCGTTGATGGACTACAATCTTAAAGTCTCGCCATAAATTTTCTATTGGATTCAAGTAAGGACTTTGACTGGGTCACTCCAGGACATTCACTTTCTTATTTTGAAACCACGCCATTGTGGCTTTAGCCTTGTGATTCGGGTCATTGAACTGCTAAATATTGAATTTTCGTTTCAATTTTAGATTCTTGGTTGACTCAAGCAGGTTTTCCTTTAGAATTCGCCTGTACTTTGTACCATCCGTTTTTCCTCAATCCTGACAAGCTTCCCAGTCCCTGCTGATGAGAAGCATTCCCATAACATGACGCTGCAACCACCATGTTTGATAATTGGGATGGTGTTGACTGAGTGATTTGTTGTATTAGCTTGCGCCAGACGTAACGCTTTGGATTGAGACCAAAAATCAATTTTTGTCTCGTCTGACCACAAAACCTTCTGATACGTGTCTGCAGTATCATTTATATGTTTTGTCGCAAACTCCATACGACGTTTAAGATGATTTTTTTTCAGTAATGCTTCTTTCTTGCCACTCGTCTATAAAGGCCAGCTTTGTGTAGGGACCGGGATATTGTCGATGTATGAATACTGATTGCCAACTCAGATATGGAACTTTGCAAATCTTTCAAAGTCCTTGTTGACTTCACAGTGGCATCCCTAAACAGTTTCCTGCTTGCCCGGCTGCTTAGTTTGGAAGGGCGGCCTAATCTGGGACGTGACTGGGTGGTATGAAGCACATCCCGCTTCTTGATGATGGATTTCACCGTACTCAAAGAGATAATCAGCGACTTTGAAATTTTCTTGTAGCATTCGTCTGGTCTGTGCTTCTCTACCACTTTATCCCTGAGGTGTTTGGAAAGCTCCTTGGTCTTCATGGTTGGTTAGCCGTATCACTATGTGAATTGTGACTTGAACAGATTCATTTACTCCGAAGTCAAGTTAAACCGCTTTGATTACATACAGATTGAGACTATTACAGTAATTATGTGACCTTTCCAATTAATCCTCTGCACCTAAACTGATTTAGGGCTGCCGTAGCAAAGGGGTTGAATACTTATGTAATTGAGAATATTCTAATTTTATTTGTAGATCTAACTTACTTACATAATATCAGCGAATATATAGCTTTCTCAGTTTGGAGTAGCTTGTATAGATTTTAAATATAAAGTCCCATTTGAAAGTTTCATGATCGCAAGCTCATGCGGCAACAAAATGTGGAAACTTTGCAGGGAGGGTGAATACTTTTGCGAGGCACTGTACTAATCTTCTGGTATCATTAAAGAAAGTAGAAGAGATCCACTATCTTCTGGTATCATTAAAGAAAGTGGAAGAGATCCACCATATTCTGGCGCCATTAAAGAAAGTGGAAGAGATCCACCATCTTCTGGTATCATTAAAGAAAGTAGAAGAGATCCACTATCTTCTGGTATCATTAAAGGAAGTGGAAGAGATCCACTATCTTCTGGTATCATTAAAGAAAGTGGAAGAGATCCACTATCTTGTGGTATCATTAAAGAAAGTGGGAGAGATCCACTATCTTCTGGCGCCATTAAAGAAAGTGGAAGAGATCCACTATCTTCTGGTATCATTAAAGAAAGTGGAAGAGATCCACTATCTTCTGGTATCATTAAAGAAAGTGGAAGAGATCAACTATCTTCTGGTATTATTAAAGAAAGTGGAAGAGATCCACTATCTTCTGGTATCATTAAAGAAAGTGGAAGAGATCCACTATCTTCTGGTAAGTGAAAGAGCTGTAATATTTTAGGGTAGCACTAAAGAAAATGGAATAATTGCATTACCTTCTGATGACAATAAATAATATTAACGCTAAATTATTTTATGGTGGAAAAAAAAAACGTGAAAGAGCTATACACCATATTCTGGTAGCAACAAAAAGAGCGGAAGAATTACTGTACTATCCAATGGCAGTAAAGAAGATTAAAGAACTCTATTACCTGCTAAAGGGGATGGAGTTTTACTACCACTCAATGTAAATAAACTAATGGAATTAACGACGCCCGTTATAAAATACACCCAAGTCTATACAGTTATTTTGAACTATAGAAAGCATGTTGTGGTAACAGAGTAAGCTACAAGTTTGAAAATAAGATTCACTAAGTTCGAATAAATTAAAAAATTCTATCTGAATGCCGTTATATCCCACTCTTTAACTTGTGTTGGTACATGTTAACCCTACAGGTAAAAAGAACATTACCAACTTATGTCTTAAACTGTAAAACTAGGATACGCACACACTGTAGAGATATGACGTTTAAGGAGTTTGATTTGTTATTGATCGCTCTAGTCTTTCCCTCTGTGGTTCCACCCATGGTGGGATCTTATATCGTCTACCTATGATACACAATGAACTAGTCCTTCACTTACATCATCAATGAGACGTAGCCTACAATACCTCTTTCCTTGGCAATTGGAGTCCAGTTCACAGCAGATCTTCCTGCGCTAGTATCCTGTTCGGACAACTTAGACTTAAAATACGCAACTGTTTGGTAAGTAGGTTCTGATAATACGTAAGCATATGTGTATCTGACCAAGGTTTTTTTTTTCTATTTAAATGTAGCATTTATTTGTGAAAAATCTGGGACGTGATCGAGTTTGATAACTTAAGGTAGCATCTCAGTTTTTCACGTTAAATGTTCGTGGAAAATATTAAGAAGAACACTAGAAATAAATATTCGTAGATGTTAAAGAAATATTTCATCCTTTACTTTTCTTGGAGAGAAAAAAAAAGGTAAAATATAAAATAATTAAAAATAACTAAATTACATTTTTGACTCTAGAAAAAATAAACGATAGCAATATATAATTTTCAACATTCTAGAAAGCTTGATAGATAAAGGTATATCTTGAAGATGGAAGGTGACATTCGATAGTACGTATTTAACTAGTATCAGAAATATTAAAAAAATGTTAATGCGTGATTCTTTAAAAGACAGCTGCTATGCGTGCACGTGTGTAAAAAAAGTCCATCTATATATTATTTGTTCAATATTTTAAGCTAGGGTCTTGGTGGGTATGGTAAATTTAAAGCAATTCAACATAATGCTATGAAGGAAAGACTGAATAAGTTTGTTTGCAACAGTTTGCATAAGTTATGGATTTCGAGCA
>NW_013669210.1:96127-98928 GCF_000517525.1 Limulus polyphemus
GTCTTGGTGGGTATGGTAAACTTAAAGCAATTCAACATAATGCTATGAAGGAAAGTCTGAATAAGTTTGTTTGTTATGGATTTCGAGCAAAGCTACACGAGGGCTATCTGCGCTTTCGTCCCTAATTTAGCAGTGTAAGACTAGAGGGAAGGCAGCTAGTCATCACCACCTACCGCCAACTATTGGGCTACTCTTTTACCAACGAATCGTGGGATTGACCGTTACATTATAACGCCCTCACGGCTGAAAGGGCGAGCATGTTTGGTGTGAGGGGGGATTCGAACCCGCGACCCACAGATTGCGAGTCAAGCGCCCTAACCACCTGGTCATGCCGGGCAATGAATAAGTAGAATAGGTAAATAACACACAAGTGTTACATAACTATACAATTGCCAGCTTAGACTTTAACATATTTTTATATACTCTAGAGTAACAATGCTACCTGTACTTCAACACTAAAAATATGAATACTCACTCAAACGATGGGTAAAACAGTTATTTAAGTTTTAATTTGGAAAGACTTGATGGATTAGTTCTTTAAATGTTAACGCTTTAGCCAAAGAAATATTTATACTTTTTTATCTCATTGATAACAATTCCCCTAACCATTACATTACAACTCAAGTTTGAAATTAAAATACTTGCATAAGATATAAAAACTCCCCACTTTCAGTTTCTTCTATGATACAAGGTTATTTGCAATTTTTTAAACTACTTGTATATAATTTCACGCATACTAACCGACATTAAAAACTAACGACTTTTGGTTTATAACAGTGGTCGAGCATGACCTAATGATTAGCGTGCCCAGACTGCGAATTAGAGGACTCATGGTTAGTAGCCCACTGCCGCATAAACGCGCCTCGTTTTTCGAGAACGCCGACACTGGCAGACCGTCATATCCCATTATTCGATCAAACAAAACTAGCTCAAAAGTCGGCGGTAAATGTTGTTGACTAGCTGTTTCCCTCTACACTATCAATTCTAAATTAGGGACGACTTTGTGCCCTTGTGTAATTTTCAGTAGAATGTTGAAATGAAATAAAACGGACAGTTATAAGGGAAGTATAAGTATAAAACGTATAAGGGAAGTACGTTTTAGGCCCATCTAACAAACACGCATACAAGTTACGTTTGATTATTGTATGTGATGCTAAATGAAATATATTAAATTTGTAAAGAAATTACTGGTTTTTCTGTTAAAGAGTCTTAGTTTTTTTTTTTTATCAAACTCGAAAATTTCATAAAAGTTATTTTGGTATGCATCTTTTTCTGAAATCTGTATACATTTATAATTTTATAAAATAGGAAGTTTTTTGTAGAACAGAACATGATTAAAGAGGTATCTTGAGAAAGCAAACATTCATTAAATACATACTTTTAGTTGTCGTTTGTTATTAAGCACAAAGCTACACAAAGGGCTATCTGTGCTCTGCCCACCACGGGTATCGAAACCCGATTTTTAGCAGTAAAAGTCCGCAGACATACCGCTGTGCCACTGGAGGGGGGGGGCATGCTTTTAGTAGTTCTACGTTAGAGACATACAGTTCACTTATAATTAATTTGGCTGCTTAAGATTATTGTTGAAAATATAACTGGAGTTTTATCATACAAATCTATTTTCCCTAACAATATTACCTTAAATACAAAATAATTCATAGCATTAATAAACCTTACGAACCATGTTTTCAGTAATGGATAATACAGAATAAAGTTATATATTTTGACATAGATCATATTTTGAATACGTCAGAAACTTTATTGAAATAATATATCTTTTTTGCGATACGATTTCTACATCCACAGAAATACGAAAGCGAAATCCATGAAAATAAAACTTAAGTTGAAGTTGTCGCTTTTTTCTTTAGCGCAAACAGGCTATCTGCGCTTAATTCACTGCGGAGAACCGAACCACGGATTTTAGCGTTACAAGTCCTGAAACTTATCGCTGACCCACAGTGCGACAATAAAAAACTGTCATCTTTAGGACTAAATTATTTTGATATGTTTACTTAATGGTCAAAAAGTTAATAATAAAGAATTACACATTTCTTTAAACACCGTTTCGTAAAACTATCTTAAAAATGACTAAAAGTTAAAAAAAAGACTTAATTAAACTATAAAACCTGAAATTTCACGGAGATGTTACCGAGTCTTATTATAATGAGTATTTTTTTTTAACAATTAAGCGTTTCAATAAAACCCACAAATTAAGATCAAAAGTTATTGACGTTTTTCAATGATAAACGTTCAGTAACTTCAATTGTGATCTTAGCAAGTTAAAATAATCCAGAGTACTTATCTATTCTATTCAGTGACGAAAATCCAAGCATGAAGACTGCGGCTTTAACAATGTTTTTGTTACTGGTAGCGCTACCTGGCTGTCCTCTTGGAGGTCCTGTTCTACGCAGCCAAGGTAGGAAGGTTTCAAGTTTGTGTTAGAATGTACAGAATAGATAATTTAGAAGTCGAAGTATATTGCTATGTTAAAAGATGAGAATCTGCTGAGTGATTCATATAATGTCGTGAACAGCTAAAGTGGAAATGTTTCTTTTGAGTAATTAAAACTGCAAACTATAGCCGGAAGGTGGCCCGATTTTATTAGCTGAAAAGTTGCAGTTTTAATTACAGTTTGGCCAAAATGTTTGCATATTTTGTAAAAAATTATTAAGATGCAATACAAATACATTTAGTGCTGTCAAACTGAGAAATGCATATTATATTAAACATCTACATATGTAATTTGTATAATGAGACAGGTTCTGTGGACATCATGAACGATTTATTAGAACAGCAAACAC
>NW_013669210.1:99391-114784 GCF_000517525.1 Limulus polyphemus
AACCTTACCAAAACATATATAATGAAAAAATATAACACCAAATTATTATAAATAGCATCTGTAACCTTATATTAGTTCATATTAAACATCCAATACTTGGTTGGCCCTCCTCGTACTTTAATAACCTCCGCAGGGCAACGTGACATGCTGTCGATGAGGTTATTGATGTAATCCACAGTGATTTCATCCAACTTGTCACTAGAAGGCGCTACAACTCAACTACAGTAGCTGGTTTAGAGTCGTGGTTAGCAAATTTTCGGCTCAGTTCAGCCCAACAGTTCTCAATGGGATTACAATATGGAGACTTTGCTGGTTATGGCAATCTTGTAAGAAGTCCTCCTGGTCAAGATAATCCTGTACAATACGTGCAATGTGGGAAATGGTATTATGATTCTGAAACAAAGTTATTGTTGTTGACAAACCTTGCCCTAGCATATGGCAAAAATGATGTCTGTAGGAGGCACTATTGACGTTTCCCTGGAGGATATGAAGATAAGTTTTTCTACCATGATGAATAGCTGCCTAAATATGTACTGCACCACCTTCTGTGTGTTATCTGTGGGAAATACAGTCTTCTCTCATCTGTCCTTCAGGCAAATGACAAACGCAAATCCTACCATCAGCTTTAACAAGCCAGAAACAGGACTCATCTGAAAATATATGTAACCAGTGTCCTAACTGTAAACTGTATTGCCCAACTAACACAGTGACGGTGGTGAATTCTGGTTAATATCGGGTTTTATATAACCCTTCTTGCAAAATAACCTTTTTTCGGCCAGTCCCCTATTCGCTGTTCTTCTGTATGCCCTGGAATGAGTGTGTTCATGCGATTCCTGTCGCAAGGTGTTGCAAGACTTCTTTCGCCCTTTATCTGTTAATCTGATCAAAATACTGTCAACTCGGGCAGTAGTTTTTCGGCGTCTACCAGTAGAATTTCCTGGAACACCGTTTCTGGTAGTCCGATGACGTTTCAGGATTCTAGATACAGTGCACTGGGGGATACCCTACTGTTCTGGCAATGTTTGTTTGCTTCATACCATTTCTGGACAGACGAACAATTTTGCATTCAAGTTATTTGCAAACTTGAAATGCCCAAGAAAATCATTCCTAAATGATATTTGACAAATATGATTTGAATCGACGGGAGATGTCGGACACAAAGAAGCAACTCCACAGCTTTTGAGTTATATATATATAAAACAAGTAAAAAGCTGCTGTATAAAATTTTCCTGTGATATAGTAACAGTCGCGATTTATAGGTGAATCTTTATAAAGAACTTGCTTAAGCACAAAACAAGTATAAGCCTAATATTAGTGGTAAAAAATCATGAACAAGTATACGCCTAATATTAGCGGTAAAAATCATGAACAAGTATACGCCTAATATTAGCGGTAAAATCATGATAGACTCCAGACGTTTCTTTCTTTCTCAACATTCTTATCAATCATACCATCTCGGATTTCAGATCAGAAGTATGTAAAAATAGCATTGTGGATGTAGCAAATGCCCTACGGTGGCTTAACGATAAGTTTAAAGGCTTATAACGCTAAAATTCGTGGTTCGATTCTTGTGTTCGCAAAACAGATAACCTATTATGCAGTTTTGCACATAAAACAAACAAATCACCACAAGTAATACTTCAGGAGGCCTTTCGTTCAATACAAGAACTACTCAACTGGGATAAATTCTATAGGAATCAAAAGTCTGTCAAAACTCTATTTTAACTACTGTTGAAACAAACAAACAGAAATTAATGCTTTAATGAAAAAAGCCGAAAGCTGGCGAAACGGTGGCATCCGTAGTGAGATAATTACGAGGAATACCAAAGGTGTAGGAAGAAGGTGCAAAGTTGAGGTGCTTGGCTAGACATGCAGATTTTACAATGAGAAATTGAAAGTATAAGGAGCTGCTAAAAGCAGCTCCCGTGCTGCCAAAACGATTTCAATATAGAGGGGTCTGGAACATGCCCCCTTCCAGAAAATTAATATAATAATATAATTTATAGCGGCTATACAAGTCATACATGTAAAAATGGTGGTGCTACAGTATCCCCAGCACCCCCGGTTCCGACGCCTCTGAATACGAAACACAAAACATCTACAAACAAACATGATTTTATATTACTAGATTATTAGGCTTACTGATTAAATTGCTTCGTAATGTTTCTGCTTTTAATATTGTAACCTTGATTTAACTGTATGTGTAGCCCACTGGAGGGTCTGTGGTAATTTTCAGGGTTCGATTTTTCACTGTACACAGAGCACAGATGACCCATTGTGTAGCTTTACACTGAAAATAAACAAACTGTGCCATTCTGAAGACATGTTAGGAACTTATGGATATGCCATTACCTGTGTATTTGTGAATAGATGTCTTTCTTCTAGGATATTCTGCAAGATATAAATTAATTTAGAAGCTTTATCAAGTTAATCGATTGTACAGTGAAGTGATTTCGAGGTTGTTGTATCTTGAAATGTGACATCGTATCTTCTGTAAAAGCGTAAAGAAGTTTGCATAAAATATCTTGTTTTTTGCTTTGATTTCTTTATAATTTCATGCAAAGCTACTCAAGGGCTATTTGCTTTAAACGTTCCTAATTTAGCAGTGAGGAAAAGCAGCTAGTCAACACCATCTGCTGCCAACTCTTGGGCTACTCTTTTTACCAACGAATAGTGGGATTGATCAAAACATTATAACGCCCCCACGGTTCAAATGGCGAGTCGTAATCTTTCTTAGTGATGTATATCCTTCTATGGTAGCTATTTCTTTCTGAAAAAAAACACGTGATTAGAAATATGATTCACGATATGCAACATGAAAGAAAACCATCATAAACATAAAGAGCCGAATCTTAATTAACTAAACAGTAATCATCTTGTAAACTATGAAGTTACATGCAACTTTCAGCGAGATGCATTTTCCAATGAACACTTTTACAGACACGTATCAGGCACGAACATAAAGAGCACTATTAACTAAAGTATAAATCATAATATGAAGTTAATTCTTCATTATTCACATAATGAAGTAAATAGATTATCAAAAACTTCACGACTCATATGAAATTGGATATACTTTCTTAAATATCTGGATATAATTGTTGTTTCAGTTGAGCATAAAAGAAATCATGAAATTCAGTGCAAACGTGTTGTCCAACTATAAAATGGACTGACTACTGGTATGGCACGTTGAATAATTTCAAAGCACCTTGGAAAGACATAATCCAACGAAAGTTTGATTTTTTTTTAATTTCAGCAAAAAAAATAATTAAAGGTTCTCTTAATATTGAAATATAATACAGCATGTTTCTTCTCTACAGAATGCTGTAAACATATGCTGTTATGTGAAGAGAATGCTTTAAGTGTATATCAAAACACTGGGCTACACTTTCACACAAGGTATGCATACCATTTATAGCAATGAAATGTGAAAATATCGCGTGTTATGTCTAAAAGGTACTGTAATAGTACACTCTCACACAAAGTTTAACAAGTGGGTACATTTCCTGGAAGTTCAAAGAGAGAATCAGGGACTGCTGGTTATCAGAACGCCTAGAAGTTTGTCTTCTCAATTTTACGTTAAGTAATATTTGGTTAAGCGTAGAATCTATAAAATGAATATTATTTTAAACTTACGCCATATTTATATAAATAGAGAGAGAATCAGGGAGTGCTGGTTATCAAAACGCTTAGCAGTTTGTCTTCTCAATTTTATGTTAAGTAATATTTGGTTAAGCGTAGAATCTATAAAATGAATATTATTTTAAACTTACGCCATATTTATATAAATAGAGAGAGAATCAGGGAGTGCTGGTTATCAGAACGCCTAGAAGTTTGTCTTCTCAATTTTACGTTAAGTAATATTTGGTTAAGCGTAGAATCTATAAAATGAATATTATTTTTAACTTACGCCATATTTATATATTCTTTTGTATTAATTATTTTACCCATTGTCATTGTTTTGGTACAATACGCCTTTATGGTAAATTATTTGAGGGGTTTTAGTGTATATGCAAGTATGGTATTTCAGTTGTTTTTGTATATCATGTTCCTATATTGGGAATAATTTACGGCTTTTAGGATAAATTTTCAGTTTCAAGTTTCATTCCGTTACCTTCTTGTAAGCGTAAAATTTCAATTTATTTTCGTTTGGTCATGTGGAATTAGCATGCCAGAGTACTACAATAAGCCATTATACTAACTCAAACAACTTCTGCCTATCTGTTTAAGATAAAAATAAAGTCTCACTTGGTTCTCATGGACATTAAAGTAATTTAAATAATGGCAAAAATAATTGTCCCCTAAAGTATCTCGTTTATCAAACATTGAACAGTGAACTACCGCTACCTTGGCGTTTAATTAGGCTTAGTGTCAAGTTTATTTGATTTGGACTTTAGAATGCATAAACTACTCGTTTTGAATTTAATCCATGTTGATTTCACGCGTAGAACAACGACACAACGCACTGAACGTTTCTTTTTTAAAGCTGTAAAATAGTGTTGCGTCAGCGAGTCACATGACACTGTGACGCAACGTTTCTAGAACTATCATGTACTTTGACGAATGTTCAAGTTCTTACTAGAAATAGGGTACGCTAGTATATAAAAGAAGGTAATGTAATGTGTGTGTAGATAGTGAGTAATTGAACTGCAGTCACAGGGTATTGTTGAAGTTAACGTTCGTTCGTTACAGTGTTGTTTTAGCGCGAGTATTGAGATTAAGTGTATCGCAGAGTTATATTCGGAAAGAATAAACCAGTTTTATCAAGTAAAGACTTGTGTCGTTAAAGTTTCGTTAGAACGAAGTTACGAAAAAAAATCAATTAACAATCGGAGACGTAACAATAGTTACAAGCTCTAATGATAACATTTAAATACAGATTTTGGTGTAGAACGAAAATGTCATTTTGGTTAAGAAGGTAAAACTCGGTATGTAGTATGCTAATGAAATACCATACAAGACTGCGGACACAAAATCCTAAAATATACTATAGAGGACTCGTACGATATTACCTTATCTGAATTGAGTGCTATGAATTGAGAGCGAAGACGTTGATACAAATAAGCTTGAAAAGTTAGCTATACAGACCAAGAAAAACTGGTAGAAAAATTCATATTATTTTCTAGGTGACGTGAAATTCTGAAAGTCTTAAAGTACCTAACTTCAGCCAAATTTTAACAACTTAAAATTGATTGAGCCTAAATATAAAGATTATAATATACTTTTACTTATGTAAAGTAGTGAAAAGAAGGATGATGGCTACAACAGAGCACCACAAGCTCAAATGTTTGCTTGCTATAGTTGAAATTGGGTTGCAAACCATGCACAATACACTTGTATACTTAATTAATAAAAAGATGGTAGTTGATATGAGAAATTGAGTTTTGGTCGTCTGCTAGCAACATATATGAAAATATTTTTATGAATCGAACTCTTACATTTACACGTACATAAATCTGAGAAAAGTCAAATATTCTGGCGTACAATAAAAGTGCCATAAAAGGAAAGAAAAAAGAGTCACTAGATTTGAATATATAAAGTTTAATACACCTCATATTACTCCCGTTGTAAAAACCCAGTTTTCGGGTTTGTTCGGAGATCTATAGACAGAACTTGACACCTCGAATTTATCTTTCAAAAGCGAGAAAATCCTATGTGAAAAAAAAACCTACTAGTAGGCATCAGATCTGCTATAGAAACCCTAATTGAAAAACTTTTCTAATAAACACCAAGGCTGCTACAGAAACCCTATGCGAAAAAAAACCCCAAAAACTGCTATTAAAAAACCCAGAAACCTATGTGAATCTAATGTGTTATTAAACATCAGGGTTGCGACAGAAACCCTATATGAATAAATTGTGTTATTAAACATCAGGGTTGCGACAGAAACCCTAAGTGAATAAATTGTATTATTAAACATCAGGGTTGCGACAGAAACCCTAAGTGAATAAATTGTATTATTAAACATCAGGGTTGCGACAGAAACCCTAAGTGAATAAATTGTATTATTAAACATCAGGATTGCGACAGAAACCCTAGGTGAATAAATTGTATTATTAAACATCAGGATTGTGACAGAAACCCTAAGTGAATAAATTGTGCTATTAAACATCAGGGTTGCGACAGAAACCCTAAGTGAATAAATTGTGTTATTAAACATCAGGGTTGCGACAGGAACCCTATGTGAATACATTGCGTTATTAAATACTGGGATGGCCAAAGCCAAGAACTTTTAAAATGTTATAACCTCTGGAACTAATGATTGGATTGGTGAGTAATAAACTATATTATCCCTAACAAAATTATTATTTTTCAAGTTTTATTAATATTATATATAAATATTCCTAAATTTACCTTTCAGGGATAGAATTTCTTACTTTTCGCTGATGATTTGTTTATCTCCACAATCACTTATTTGTTTATTGTTTTCTGACGAAATTTTAAGGCCCATCATGGCCAGGTGGTTAAGGCACTCGACTCGCAATCTGAGGATCGCGGGTTCGAATCCTCGTTACACCAAACATGCTCGCCCTTTCAGCCGTGGGGGCGTTATAATGTGACGGTCAATCTCACTATTCGTTGGTAAAAGAGTAACCCAAGAGTTGGCGGTGGGTGGTGATGACTAGCTGCTTTCACTCTAGTCTTACACTGCTAAATTAGGGACGGCTAGCGCAGGTAGCCCTAGTGTAGCTTTGCGTGAAATTCAAAAACAAACAAACAATACGAAATTTTAGAATGAATGTTTGTATTCGCGAAAGTTTTCTTTTGGTTTGTTAACTTAAACTGACGCTACTAAATATACAAAACACCAAGTTTTCTGGTGTGCTACTTACTATAACTTTTGAACTTAAACATTTTACTTCGGAGCTGTGTTGAATAACTAGTTCTACCACGACCATTTATTGGTTGCTATATTTGGAGTGTACGTAGTGAGGTTTGACGTACGAACACGCTATCCCCCCCTTCTGGAGAAAACATTCCCTCTCAGAAAGCTAATTTGCCATAACTTCTTATCAAAATATTACTTTATCCCCGCTTATACTCCGCTAAGACGTTCGCGTTATTGAAGTATTGCTAGTTGCTGGAGCCATGCGACAGATTAGGATCTTTGTTACTATTGGTCACAACCGCTACAGCATTCTGTAACACATGGAGCTTTCTGCAGACGTGCCTCGAGTTTTTCGCTTCGAGTACTATTAGATGAGAAAGTAGAGGGATTGAATTTGTACCTCTCTTGCGCTTATATCAACAAATATCGCTAAAAGTAAGAGAAAAAAAAGGGGGGGGACATGTGCTGTAACAACAATATGCATTATTTTATCCCCGTGTTTCATTTCCTGGTTTGATTCACGTTGACGATAGACAAGGATCAAGGACTGTTAGGGGTGGGGGCAAGTGGGTATTTTGGATGTCCAGAACGTTATCATTTTAACATAGCACGCCACTTTTTAGTTAGTTAGGTTGTTTTTGAATTTCGCGCAAAGCTACACGAGGGCTATCTGCGCTATCCGTCCATAATTTAACAGTGTAAGGCTAGAGTGAAAGCAGCTAGTCATCGCCACCCACCGCCAACTCTTGGGTTACTCTTTTACCAACGAATAGTGGGCTTGACCGTCACATTATAACACTCCCATGGCTGAAAGGGCGAGCATGTTTGGTGGGACGGGGATTCAAACCCACGACCCGCAGATTGCGAGTCGAGCTCCATAACCATCTGGCCATGCCGGGCCACTTTTTAGTTAACATTGCTTACCGATGGATAACTTTGTATATGTTGACTAGAATTTGTTTTGGGGGGAGGTGATGACCGCTTTGACCCCCCTACTTGAGATGTCCCTGATAATACCATCTAAATACAAAACAATTCCCAATTTAAATTGTGGCACATGATACTCGAAGTTTTAACATGAAAATTTATTTGTTATACATTCGGTAGTATCTAGTTCGGTTTCATTTCGATTTTTCGTAGCCACGAACAATCTTTTACTATAGGAGAATGGTATTCCACGTGTGAATCTATCACCAAGATCTCCCCCTTGGATTATAATCAGTAAATCAATTATACTCTATTTACTTTCATTAACAATATTGGTTAGAACATATAAACTTTTACAGTTTTTTACTTATTTTATTATAAGGTTTATTTTACTCCGTCAATTTAATATGCAAATTTAGGCTGAATCACCAAGCTGAATCTTTTGAGCTGGCCGAACCCTGTGTCATATTATTAGGATTACGACCGAAAATATCGCTAACGCCAAAGGTACCCAACTGATGAAAAAGTGCATTATAATCCTTAAGTAATAGTGGAAGAATGGTACATTAAATTAGCGATATTCATCACCGGGGCAATGATGAGTTTTGATCTGCGTAGGTAGCTTGCTTTGATCAAAAATTAATATAACTGACGAAATATAAAGTTTGGTTTGTTTTGAATTTCGCGTAAAGCTCCCCGAGGCTGTCTGCGCTAGCCATTCCTAATTTAGCAGTAACAGACTATAGGGAAGACAGCCAACCGCCAACTCTTGTGCTACTCTTGCCAACAAATAGTGGGATTGACCATCACATTATAACGCCTCCACTGCTGAAAGGGCGAATATGTTCGGTGACAAAGTATAAAATATTGGGGAAAATAACTCTAGATTAATTATTTTATTAGTTTGGTCATATGTGTAATGTTATTAGAACCTAAAAAATTCCGTGGATTACAAAGAATATTTAAATAAGCTTACTTGAACTAAGAAAAATAAAAAATAAATAATATAAATAGTGCCGAATCTGTAAGTACACCACTGGCCTCTTAAATTTCATCCTTTGAACTAAAACGTTTCTTAAATGTTACCATGAAACCTTAAAGTTTTATCTAATGTTTTTAGGTAGAATCGTATTTGGTTTTAAATTAAAATGTTCTTGCCATGGGGGGGGGGGGAACAGCTTCCAATTACAGCCTCAATATATTTATTAAAACATACGTCATTCATAAAATATTTACCCATGATCCTTGCAGAAGAAGCATAATCCAATAAGTGAACTAAGAGAAGTGTTTGTTTAATTTAAATGGAAATTATGAAAGATTTAGTTATATCAATGACCCTCGAGACTGTACGATTAAATTAGCTATTACTTCTAAAGTAAAGCAGTCCAGTTAGTGTTCTTGTATACGTTGTATTCAGATGTATATTACAGTTTTCCTGCTCCTTCATTACCCTTTCCTGTCATTTTGTTTTTATATAAGTAAGTATAATATTATAAGATATATCACGAAAACAATAAATCTATTAATTAAAACCTATACAGTGTTTACCCTCGTGAATGAGAATTAATGTCAAATTCGTTTTATTGCTTTTAACTTAAGTAAAGGATAATTCAGATATTATTGTAAGCGGTGCAAACCTGACAAATAACTTTTGGTTTGAATAAAATTGGGCCTAATATTTAAATCCGCAGTGTGTTGACAAACCACAGCCCCCCTCATCAGTTGTGAGAACTCAATATACATCAAAAACCAAGAGTTGGTTTTTATTATTCTTAAGTTTGTTTAACGCAGACTGGAGTTCACTAAGAGACATTTCTATTAAGGTAAATAAAATCAAGATCAATATCTCCAGAATGTATCTTTATTTACTCAATATCTCGCTTTTACAGTTTCGTCAGGAGCTATCGATATCTTGCAAGTTCATTAATCCAGATATTATTTTAATACGATCTGAACGTTCTAAACATGTGTATCGATGTTGGATTTACTGATGACGGTGTTCCAGTTTAGATTCAATTGGATTAATAAACACAATCAATAATTTTCAATAACTTAGTTAGGTTTGCTATGACTGGGAATAGACAAAAGTGATACATTCTGAACTTTACGAACTATAGAGCCTTTCAGCTGGAAGACTATGAAGATAGATATTTATCTAAATTTGGGACTCAAGGCTATATTTTTCTTTAGCATAAAATTAGGCAGTGCAATTCTGATACTTTTGAAGCTTTAACTAATGTTTCACATGTTCTTTAATTAATTTTTCTTGATTTGTTTTGAATTTCGCGCAAAGCTACACGGGGGGGGGGGGGCTATCTGCACTAGCCGTCCCTAATTTAGCAGTGTAAGACTAGAGGGAAGGCAGCTAGTCATCACCACCCACCACCAACTCTTGGGCTACTCTTTTACCAATGAATAGTGGGCTTGGCCGTCACATTATAACGCCCCTACAGCTGAAAGGGCGAATATGTTAGGTGGAAAAGGGATTCGAACCCGCGACCCTCAGATTGCGAAACAAGCGCTCTAACCATCTGGCCATGTTTGGACACCATTTTTCTACAAGTGATGTGAAAGATTTTGAAAGAAGAAATGTTAAACCGTATGAATGTTCTACCTTTAAATTGTTCTCGTCACTTTCTTTCGAAATCAATAAATTTCCAAGAGCCCCATTTCCCGTTTTTTTTGTCATTTTGAATTCGCTTAGTGTTAGTGCAGTAATAATGTCAAAGAAAAGCTCCTCCACTCCACACAGTGGCTCACATCGCTAAAAACCGGTTTAGATACTCGTGGTGGGCACAGCACAGAAAACCCATTGTGTAGCTATGCGTTTAACAACAAAATCACAAAGAAAAACTGGTAAACCATCAATTTAAAAACATGCATAAATTTTTGTCATTTATATTTTTTCACGCATTTATAAGTTTTTCAACTTTGTTTGAATAATTTATAATTAATAGCACACGCACGCACACCAAAATTAAACCCATCTAATACTTACATTTTACTAGCAATAACAGTTTTCAAGATTCATATAACAAAGTTAAATCTCTGCCACAGATAAGAATCATGTGATAATAGTTACAATAGAGATATTATGATCACAATCAATAATTTAAATACGTCCATACGTTATCTTCAGATTTACTCAAAAGATATTCATCAAATTTTATATATCTTTAGTATTCGCTTCAATAAAAACATATGTATTGTTATGGTATATAAGGTGTCAAGTAGGCCAACCATGATCTGTTAATCGGTACTTAGTGTTACGTTGCATTATAATGTTTGAGAATTTCTCGTGTTAACTTAATTGATAACTTAACCAATATTTTATCTATTTTTCTGAACGTAATTGAAGGGCTTGTTGACGAACATCTAGAATTTCCAAATAACTAACTCAATGATCTATAAGTAGTGTTATCGCACAACAACCTCGAGAGTTTCGGTATAAATAAAATGTTCACAACAGTATAAATAAAGAAGTTCTGATTTCTAATTAGTTGTCTTTGTGCGAGTTCTTTATTGCGCACGTAAATGTCCTCCAGTTGGTGGCTTGTGTTACGTATTGAGAATTTGAAATTGTCCGAAGCAGAGTTAAATAATTTAAATTTAACAGTTAAATCGTGTTCTGGATCTAGTATCCAGATATATGCCGATATTTTAGTTAATTTACGATATTTCCCAACAGGATTGATACACACCATTTTCGTTTTTAACACAAATATGTTTAATATATATATACAATTTACAACAACAATTATTACGAATTGTTACTACAAAAGTTTTATAAACAAATATTTCACTAACTTACAAACAATATGCAAATCTTCCTTCTAGATTGGAATTTCATTGATATCTAGCGAGATAACTTCAAGTCGATGTACGTATGATTGCCGGGAAGCTAGCTAGCTAGCTTTGTTTTATTGGTCACCACAATGAATTGTTGATCCGTTGAAGTAAGATAATGTTTTCATAAAACTACTAATGTCCGATGTGAATCCAGTAATATTTTCGGAAAAATACTAACGTTCGATAAGAATCCACTGATATTCAAAATTTATAACTGTTCCTGGTCATATGTCTTATTTTTTTCGATTGATTAATGTTATAAAAAGCTTGAGTTTTTAGCACACTGTTTATAGCGGACGACTAATAGGCTCTCCTTTTGGCGCGTCGCGTTGACTGTTTTTATAGGCACGGGAAAGGTGTTCTCGAAAATTCAGACAACAACACTGAGCTAAGTTTAACCGGTTACGGAAGTGGATATATTGTCGATTCTTGCATTCACGAATCTTCCACAACTTTGGAGAATTGGCGGGAATTTCGCAATACGTATCTAACACGGTAAGCTAGGCACATTTTT
The DNA here is from genome assembly GCF_000517525.1 of Limulus polyphemus. NCBI lineage: Eukaryota > Metazoa > Arthropoda > Merostomata > Xiphosura > Limulidae > Limulus > Limulus polyphemus. The sequence goes on from NW_013669210.1 coordinate 111,511, forward strand.
GAATATAAACTCAATCCAAATAAACGTTGACATTAAAATAAATATATAACAAATTCGTTACACGAAATACGTATCTAACACTATAAGCTACGCATATTTTTAAATACAAACTTAATCTAAACGACGTTCATATTAAAATAAATACATAACAAATTCGTTACACTTGTGTTTGTTTGTTTGTAATTAGGTACAAAGCTACACAATGGGATATCTGTGCTCTGCCCACCACGAGTATCGAAACCTGGGTATCGCATCATAAGGACACTGAGAACAACTTTTACAAATCTGCCTAAAGAAACAATATCATTTCGCGCACACACTTTGTGCGCTGCACGCCACTGCCGATGAGGCCTTTCCTTCAAAACCAGGGCTCATCAGTTCAATTCGGAATGCGACACAAAAAATCTCGGTCCAAACGCAGTTTAAATCAATTATTTTAAACATATATCAATTATTAGGGTATATAACGCATCAGGAAGACAAAGGACGATCGGTAGTTTTTGTGACGTTGCATAGCAAGATTGATAATATTTTTCTGTAAATCTTTCTTCACTGGCCCCATAACTCCGGTTTCCAATAAGAAGAAACATAATAGCATTTCGAGCGCACACCAGAATGGTCGCAAGTCGCTGCGATAATAGAGGGCCAGAAAAGAAAGACCCGAATAAAGTTATTATCAGTTTTATTGTCACACAAACTACCGAAATATATACGTAACTTGCTAGAAGCTTAAGTGACATTGACCAAAGAAGCAATACAAGTATACAAGATTAAGGAAGGGGATTGAAGTCCTTTTCTGGGTTCATGTATATGTAGTACCTGTAACATGATTATTTCTCCCGAAACCATAAACATAGATGGAAAATATAGAGTGAGTGGCAATTGGCAAGACAGTTTATGAAACATATATTTTTATAACGCAGACATCGAAAGTGTTTTGAGTGTTTACTTTTCAGATTTGTTTTCCGTGAATGTAACAGAACGTTAAAGCTGTAGCATGCTTTACTTTCCTTGAGTGTAAGAGGACACTAAAACTGTAGGAGTTTTATGTGCAACGCGTTTTAACATAGGATAATATTTTACATTTGAATGTAACAAGAACAACAGCGAAAGGAGGAAGTAAAACTATACAATTTTATGGTTCAATTAACATACTCGCTGAACGAAATAACCGATTTAATTCAGGTTTCACTCGCTCAAGATAATTTTTCTTTGAATACAGAGATGGGAGTAATATAATAAATTAATTGTAATAATAATAATAGGAAGCTGTTTGGAAGTCGCAGTCTGATCGTGCATTGTTAATGTATTAAGTATTATGCTCGAAATTACCTGGATTTTGGGTTATGATGTTTTTTGACATACTGTCGAAGAAGCATGGGGTGGTCTAGTGGTTGGTGTATCAAGAATGTAAATACAATAATTCATGGTTCGCGACCCTTTGCACTTGAAGAAGCAGGTGCACTATAAGATTGACAGACAAATCTCACTGACAGCTGAGATAAGGGTAGCTCAAGAGTTGGCGTTGGGTGACGTTCACTAGCTGCCTTCTCTCTAGTCTACCAGTTCAAAATAATCGATGACTAACACAGATAGCCCTTTTGTAGCTTTGCACAAAAATCTTCAACAAACCGAAACAACTCACGAAGATATTGGGTGATAAACTCAACGCATTATTCTTTTCACACAGAGAACTAATGCTTGTATATGGCATTTGGGGGCTTAAATGCTGCACTCTGTTATTTGAAACGAAGGTAGTTCTGGATTCACACAGTTGGCTTAACAATTGAACCTGTGGATAACATTTAATAAAACAGTTCAACTTCTTTTTCACTTTAAGCTAATGTAAACCTGAACGATAACGTAACATTAACAATTTTTAAAGCACTTATAATAAAGAAAAATACTTTAGAATGGTTGGAAAGTGTAACTGGTATTACACCAACAACCTTGTTAACTAGATTACGGAGAAAACAGTTCTTAAACGTGAAATTCACAATACTGTTTTCATTTTGAAATTACACAAGCTTTTCTTTAATGGAGTGAAAATGAAACTATGATAATTAAAAACAGTTACAAAAAAAAAAAGGTTTTAGTGATAATCAATGACTGGTGTTTCGATGTATGGGGTACGGTCCGCCTCCGGCAGTTGAATGAGAGTGTGCTGTATACAGTGTACGGCTCAAAAAAATTGCGCGCGCATTTTAAAGCAGCCGCAGTCAAAGTGTTAAAACTTTTGTCTTTCGTTTTTGCTAAAGTATCCACACACACAAAACAAGAGTAGACTTGATATTGTGAAATTTATTTTAAGTTCTTTACAAGCTGTATCACGCGTTCGAATTTGCCAAAAACAACCTACATATCTATAGTAAAGTAATGGCTTAAGAAAGCCTGAATAATCTCATATCATTGATTTTTTTCCATAATAGTAACTTAAGATGTCGGCGCTAAGTCGAGCTAGCGTTTAGTTCACCATCCATACATTTTACCACTGAACACAAAATGCGATTTTTTTAAGAATGATCTTGGGTACCTTGAATAACAATAACATACTCTGTTGCATAAGGTAATTCTGTACATCCAGACTAAAGAAAGCCTTCTCAAAGTGAAACCTAAACTAAATCAGATGAAATTTTAATGTAATATCCAGGTTAGAGAAAGCTTTCTCATGAAGAAAATGAAACTTAAACTAAATTAGTTGAAATTCAAATACAATATCCGAGTTAGTCTTAACCCTCTCGTCAAGAAAGTGAAACCTAAATTAGACCAACTTAAATTCGAATGTAACATCCGGATTCTCATCAAGAAAATGAAACTTAAACTAAATTAGTTTAAATTCAAATGTAACATCCGGGTTATATTCTTAACCCTCTTACCAAAAATGTGAAACAATCGAAACCATATTAAATTCGAATATAACATCTAGATGAGAGAAAGCCTTCTCACCAGAACTAAACCAACTGGCTAACTCTGCAAAGTTGTTATTTGAACTATAAATGATTTAAATGTAACCACACAAATGTCAATAACTTACATCATTTGGTATGTATGTCTAATATATATATGTATACACACACACACTAGACTTTGCCAACGTATCATAAAAGAGGCGTAAACAGTTATTTTTTTATACATCAAACTAATTTGACGATCTTAGTCGTAAAATTACTGACATTTGACTTTGTTTCTGAAACAAATAAAATGGTGAAAAATAAATTAAAGTTTTAAAGCGGTCTTAATAAGAGAACTGAAAGCTTTCTGTTAATACTGTTTT
>NW_013669210.1:115683-123039 GCF_000517525.1 Limulus polyphemus
TATGTATGTCTAATATATATATATATATATATATATATATACACACACACTAGACTTTGCTAACGTATCATAGAGCAGGCGTAAATAGTATTTTCTTTATAAATCAAACTAATTTGACGATCTTAGTCGTAAAATTACTGACATTTAACTTTGTTTCTGAAACAAATAAAATGGTGGAAAATAAATTAAAGTTTTAAAGCGGTCTTAATAAGAGAACTGAAAGCTTTCTGTTAATACTGTTTTAACGAGACGTAAACCTATTTTATGTGCCTCACCAGACATTTTTATTGGCGTTTTAAATAATGGTGAAAGCTTCTTTTTTGATTATAAAAGTCTTCTTCGAGTAAGGTTTAAAAACGATAATTAATATTTATAATGTCTGGTGATCTTGAATTTTGACAGTATTGGATTGTTAATACGAGAAGCTTTCCTGGATTTTCAGCTGGTATATCAATTAATCTATTTATTTTCTCCTTGCGTAAATCCATATAAGCTTTTGTGAAGTGACAACGTTTCAAGGGCTATCTACGTTTCGCTCTTCCTAATTTTGAGCTACTAAACTAGAGGGAAGTCAGCTAGTCAATAGTAACCTCCTTAGCTCTTAAGCTACTTTATTTTGATCGAATAGTAGGATTTGACAGTCGCTCTTATTGCGCACTCACAGCTACAAAGTGTGGAGCGAGGTTATTTACAGCAGTTGTTTGAGAACCGTGAATTCTTGGATTCATAGTAACGACATACTAACCATTAGACCACGCAAACACAATTTTTATGACAGGCTGTTGTTGAATATGTTTTAACATACGTTTTTTTATATACTTTACTACAGTATGAAGTTTTTATGAAATGTACAAAGTAAAATTTTGTAAAAGCTAGAGTTCACTTTTGGCACATAATGAATGAGTCTGCATGATGTCAAGCAAATGTTTCTGTAACGGTAATAACTCATCACAATATTTCAATCAAGCTGTAAAACCCAAACTTTTAATTAATGTTCCTTATATCCAGTATTCTAACATTCAACAAGATATACAAACTAGCAGTGGCTCCTAACACTATTAACGCAGACAAACATGATCCATTTTCTTATAGAAATAAAACTAGCAGTGGCTCCTAACCCTATTAACACAGACAAACATGATCCATTTTATTATAGAAATAAAACTAGCAGTGGCTCCTATCCCTATTAACTCAGACAAAGATGATCCATTGTCCTATAGAAATAAAACTAGCAGTGGATCCTAACACTATTAACTCAGGACAAAGATGATCCATTGTCCTATAGAAATAAAACTAGCAGTGGCTCCTAACCCTATTAACTCAGACAAAGATGATCCATTGTCCTATAGAAATAAAACTAGCAGTGGATCCTAACACTATTAACTCAGACAAAGATGATCCATTGTCCTATAGAAATAAAACTAGCAGTGGCTCCTAACACTATTAACTCAGACAAATATGTTCCATTGTCCTATAGAAATAAAACTAGCAGTGGATCCTAACACTATTAACTCAGACAAAGATGATCCATTGTCCTATAGAAATAAAACTAGCAGTGAATCCTAACACTATTAACTCAGGCAAAGATGATCCATTTTCCTCGACAAATACAAACTACTAGCAACTCTCAACATTATTAACACGGACAAATATTATCAGTTTTCTTTGAGACATACAAACAAACAGTGACTCCTAAGAGTGATGATATTGGCAGGCAAACATGTTTCGTTTTCCTCACAATCTACAATAAGACAAAAGTACTATAGCGGCCCCAAAAACTACTTGAGAAGCATTCTACGTTTTTTTGGCGAGTCGCACATGTAGACTAAACCAGTAGTGACTCAGATAGAAAATCGAGAAGATCTTTGATGAAAATTTTATAAGTTAATCTTTCAGCAAATACGCGTTGAACTGTTCGATATTTAGCATGTTTAACGATTATTTTATATTCGGAATCTATTTCTCCAAATGTTTGTAGTAAAATGTATTGCTTTTTCAAAGAAATTGTGTTAGTCAAAATTCAATGAATAACCATTAGTTATGTACTTAATGGAGTTTTATTAACTCTTTGAATAGAATGACAGTTTACATTTGAAATGGAGTGTGTTGATAGTGCAGAACTAACAACTGATTTTCCAGTGGGTTCGCTCTCAATTTAATAATTGTATTGTAAAAAGAGCAGAAGAAATTTTCCGCAGGCAATTGGAACGCGTTCTGCAAGGGTAATTTTACTGGAAATGGTCTCTAAGCACTGTATTTTCAAACCAATATTTTACTCCATATTTTGAAGTTTCAAAATCATTAGGCATAATATCCTAAAAAGAGTATCTGTGGGCAAAGGAGGAAGATGTTCATATTGAAAGATAGCAGCATAGGAAAAAAAGCGAAATCTATTTCACACTTCGGAAAATAAGACTGAGTAAGATTGATTGATTGTTTGGAATTAACCAAAAAGCTATCTACACAATGGGCTATCTGTGCTCTTCTCACCACGGGTAGCGAAAACCAGTTTCTAGCAATGTGAGTCCGCAGACATACCGCTGTGCCACTGGCGACTGAGTAGGAGTAGACATCTCTAGATATCTTGGTAGACGAATTTGCTTTATTCATGGAATTGTATTTAATACAGTGGATTAGGCAAAGAAATCAAACTTTACTTTTGAAATCATGAAGATATTAGGTTATGTTAAGTAGATTAAAATGTGAAATTACATATCGTTTCTAATTTCCAAAGATTGGTATTTCCTCTTTTTGTGCAGATGTAGGAACAGCCATTCCTTCGATACTGGAGTGATTATATATTTTTCTAGACTGACGTGAAAACAAATTATCTTTCCATGTTGATGTTAAAATGTACTCACTATTTGAACATTGAAGTAAAAATAAACTCTGTAATCTTACTAATGAATCATGGACAAAAGTCTGGTAGAGTATAACCATCAAAACTTAAATTTCACAAAACTCGACAGTAAATGAATAAGAATATTTTAAAGATATCACTGTACGTAAAGTTGGTTATTTTGTGATGTAATTGAAAATTTAATTAACTAATTTTTGTACCCAAAATATGCTCGTTTGCCAACAACTTTATTTTATGTAAACTGTAATCGGCATCCATCGAGGAAGAATGTGTTACCATTGTCTTCCACTCGTGTCACAGGAAACAGAGTTAAGCATCGGCTTTGTGTATCTTTCGAATGATTAAATTACTTACACAGTCATTACATTTCTACTTTGGTATCTATTTCGTAGACGTCTAGAATTTTAGACTTTTAAATGAAGAATGAAAACATTTATAATTTACAATACAAAAAAGTTTTAGGTGGCCGAAATATTTATATTTTAACTTAATATGATTTCCCTGAGAAATAAAGTGTCTTCACCTTAAAAAAGACTTTACTTAAAGAACCTAAAAAATGCTTTAAAGATAAGTCGTGAAAAAAGACAAAATATTTTACATTTAAGTTTTCTTAATGTATGTGAAATGGCAGAACTTATAAAGTGCTTCCATGTTTGATGTTTAATAAAATTAAGATTTAGAGTTTCTTCTAATGTAAAGATGAAAGTGAGCATTTCATTGAAAAAAGAAAAACTCCTCGTCTTCCCGCATAAACGAAAATACACAGTCAAGAGAACTTTATGCATTAATTAACACGAGATAGTCTTAACTGGACATGAAAAGTATTATAAAAGTAATTAACTAACTTGTTTTACTTTTATTTTATAGAAAGTATCATTGTCAACTTGCATACCTAGTTAAGTAGAGAATACTACTTACTTACGTTTACATTTTTGTTCAGATTTTTTTTACCAACAAATTAAGTGGAGAATACTCCTTACTTGCGTTTACATTTTTGTTAAGATTTTTCTTTTTACCAACAAATTAAGTGGAGAATACTCCTTACTTGCGTTTACATTTTTGTTCAGATTTTTCTTTTTACCAACAAATTAAGTGGAGAATACTCCTTACTTGCGTTTACATTTTTGTTCAGATTTTTTCTTTTTACCAACAAATTAAGTGGAGAATATTCCTTACTTGCGTTTACATTTTTGTTCAGATTTTTTTTAACCAACAAATTAAGTGGAGAATACTCCTTACTTGCGTTTACATTTTTGTTAAGATTTTTTATTTTACCAACAAATTAAGTGGAGAATACTCCTTACTTGCGTTTACATTTTTGTTCAGATTTTTTTTAACCAACAAATTAAGTGGAGAATACTCCTTACTTGCTTTCATATTTTTGTTGAAATATTTACCAACAAACTGTGGAAATTTTTCCTTACTTCTGTTTACATGAGATATCTTGTTCACATGTTTATAAACAAATAAAACAATGAAACGTGCGTGATATTGTAGCCTAAGTATGATTTTTAGGTGAGTTTAAAGAATGAATGGCAAAAAAAGACAAAACACTGAAAAACGAACGCATGGATTAGAGTACTTTTTTGAAAAGGGGAGTATTGCGCTCGGTTTCTACTGCTTGTGTATCGACAATAAAGCGTCTAGCCAGAACAAAACAAAGAAACCACGTTTGAATTAGGACTTATCCCCAACAAGGAAAAAGTTAAAAGCCTGGCATATGTATGAGAAAACATACATAGTAGCAAGCACAAAGCAAGCCAACTTCCCGACACATCTGTTTTTGTTTTGCTAATGATAAAATAATGAATTCTAGTTTACTGAAAGAGAATATAAATGTACTAGAGATTAGTAAGGGTGAGTATACAAGAGGGAGAGACAAAGATCAAGACAAAGAAAATAAAATGAGTGAGAGACACTAGCTGAAAGGTAACGACGGATTTGAGAAAGATGACGTAAATACAAATCAGTGAGAGAAAGTAGCGCTATTAGGGGAAGCTGAGGACATCTCCACAACCAAGGTTTTCAGATGTTTCTTTCAACTGCTTTGAGCATTTTTATTGACATACTTATTTAATCAAGTTGACACATTAAGAATTTAATTACCAAGAATAATTTTAGTTTGATTATAAATTGAGCCAGTGTTTTTCAAGGTTAATTAAATCATCATCATGCATTAGCTAACTGCCTATTGTATTACGAGTTGGAAATTTTTGTATTTTGACGCATAGCAATGTATTATGTAGCAGAAAGACTAATTTTAGAAACCAGGTCGAAATAACTAATTTTCTTTTTCAAAAACACACAATACTTGTAATTAATCTGGTTAAGAAGGCTTCACCTCAATGCTTTCTTGAAATGGCGCAATTTGTGAACGAATATTTAAATTAGAAAAATAATTGGCAAAATAAAACAAAACGAATGATCAATCGATTAAATTTACATATTATTCGAAATGGAAAATATAGTTGAGATTTGGCATGGAAACATTTAATAGAAGCAAAAACAATAATAATAAACAACGGGTGCCAAGTTTTACTGCGAATCAAAACAATAATAATAAATTTATTATTATTATTGTTTTTGACTCGCAGTAAAACTTGGCATCCGTTGTTTATTATTATTATTGTTTTTGACTCGCAGTAAAACTTGGCATCCGTTGTTTATTATAATTATTGTTTTTGACTCGCAGTAAAACTTGGCACTCGTTGTAACGGGTGCCAAGTTTTACTGCGAGTCAAAAACAATAATAATAATAAACAACGGGTGCCAAGTTTTACTGCGAGTCAAAAACAATAATAATAAATAACGAGTGCTAAGTTTTACTGCGAGTCAAAACAAATGGGATTGACGAAATATATAATGGAAAGATTTAGTAGTTGTTAAGATCTTCAACAACAACAAAATGATTAAGACACATCGCTAAAAAATTAATGCATATTTACTAAAGAAAGATTTAGTTTAGGGTTTGAGATGGGGTGGGAAAATTATTGAACGTTAAAACAAAAGGGGAAATGAGTGGCTGAATGTTTTTGTTGTTGTTTTTTTACATGCAGAGAGTACGGTTTTAGATTGTATTTGAAAGACAAAATGATAAGATACCGTGGCTAAGTTACAGAAAAAAAAGCCATGTTAAAAAATATGACTAAGAAAAATAGGTGGAAACTGGTTAAAACAAGTTCAGTTGCGAGCTTTGTCGAAAATAAAATTGAGAGCTGGTAAACGTCAAAGCTAGTAAGGACAATCAATGGGCAAGGTTGAGCATCTGTCACTGGAAATGAAGTAATTAACAATTGTTGAGTCTTGAAGTTTTAAATAATAAAAATATAGACATAAAATATGGAAATGGGGAATAATTTAGAGAGGATGGTTGAATGGCTGTTTTGTTAAGAAGAAAAAAAAGTGAGAATAAGAGCTTTGACAGTTTGTTGGTTGAATTTTGTGTAAAGCTATTCGAGGACTATCTAGGCCCATCCCTAATTTTGAAGTGATAGACTAGGGGTAATACAGGTAATCAACACCTATCATCACTTACTCTTGGACTATTCGAATAGTACGATTAACCATCACCTTATAACGCTACTCGGTTGAAAGGGCGAGCATGTTTGGGTAAAGGATTCAATCCCGCGATCCACAGATTGCGAGTCAAGTGTCCTTATCATCAGGCTCTAGATGTCACGGTTTGAGTAGTAGGAAATAGTTGACCATTGAACCCGGTTTAGGGATAAAGAAATATTATATATTTAAGAATAAAAGTTATAAATAATATTGGTTGATGTTGATCAAGGAATAATATGAAGGCCACCGTAGAGTAAAAAAGAAGTTCAAGGTAAAAAAAATATTACATAGTTAGAGAATTTTAAAGCCCGAATTAGAAAAATCGAAATAGATCATGAATTTAAAAGAAATCGTAAATATCTCATTAGGAGAAAGGAAATATAGCTTGACACAGAAAAAAAATAATGAGTTGTCGTTTGAAGTTAAGCAGAAAGCTGCACAATGGGATATCTGTGCTCTGCCCACCACGAGTATCGAAACCCGGTTTCTAGCGTTGCAAGTCCGCAGACATACTGCTGTGCCACTGGGGGGGGGGGCAAAAATAACGAGTATCGGAGAATGTTTAAAAATTGGGATCTTTACGAAATACAGAGCAAAGAGAGTATTGACGACATTCATAATGAGAAAGGGATTTAAATAAGAAATTATAAAAGAAATGGTTGTGTTGTCAAATAGCGAAAAGAATGTGAAAACAATATTGAATTTTGTTACGAGTTTATGAAAACATCTTTGTTTTAGCGCAAATTTGCAGTGGGCTATATGCTATGTCCACCGCGGGGAATCGAAACCCAGATTTTAGCGTTGTAAGTTTGTACGGTCACCGCTGATCCACCGGGGGACAATTTATAATGGAAAAAGAACCGAGTAAGAGAGTGTGATTAAACGTAAAGGTTTGGTTGGTTGTCGTTAAACACGAAGCTACACATCACCTCTCACCA
>NW_013669211.1:0-19049 GCF_000517525.1 Limulus polyphemus
GATTATACTGATGTTGACAAGTAGGTCACGTTGTTACTACAGTAGGATCTTTTATGTGTCAGCTGTGCTTTGTTTCATCTGACCCTAGTTAGCTAGCGTGCCCTTGAGTTCAATGCACAGTAATCAATTTGAACTTTGTATTCCAGCGGTTGGTGGCTTCTCTTTTAAGCTGGGGGGTATATTTTAGATGCTTCTTCTTTCAAATTAAGATCACAGCCCTAGTTTCATCGTTATTTCAAATCTTGAGGATGAAAAAGTACTTGTCGTGACCTTTGTTGACTTAAGCTTCATTAAATAAAAACAATAAGTATTTCATTTTCTAGGCACAACATAAGATTATTATTTAGCGCTTACCTATAGGATCTTAGTTCACTTATTATTTGGCTAATCAACTAGTTCCCCCAATGGGGGTTTTGAGTCCCCGTGGTGGGAGTCGGAGAGTAAATGTTCAAACTTGTAAGGAAAACAACCACAGACAAAGGCCCTTGTCTAGATATTAAACTTTCCTGATAACCTAAACAGAGAGCATACATATAAGAAAGACCATCTCGTTGAAACTATTAGTAAACGTTACTGATTTTGCAAATACACACACACACACTAAGTTGTATTTGTTTTGAACAAATGACATTCTCTAATTCAGATAAAATTACTATTTTAGTTCTAAAACTTCCCCCATGCATGTGACCTGATACCAAAAATACATATTCAAACCTGTGACTACTTATGAAGAGTTAATTGCACTTTATTTTATATGAATTATCTTCCACGTCCCTTACTTTTCTTGAAATTACTTTTTCCATCGTCAGTAGTATTCATTCTTATTGCCACGATTACTTACATCACAATTTATATTATAATAAGTTTTTCTGAAAGATGGGTAGGTAAATCTCAGACCACAGTGATAAAATTTCAAATACACTCTTTATCGATTTCCAAGATCACAATTAAGTAAACAGAATTTTATGGGTGTACAGTTAAGTGACCTTACGGGTATGTCGGAGAAAGGGCTAGCATGAACACCAGTTTCATTCTTTCTGGTTTGTATAAATGCTGCTATGGACTTAGGTGTGTGACTTGACGTTTTGTCTTGATGTAGTTACATCTTCTTGGTGTCCGGACTGTACAGTGCAGAACTAATTTCGCATAGCTAATGTCCAGAAATTATCGGATAACGCATATAGTTCACACTTGGTGTACGATGCATTTTGTGAGATTTAGGTTTCTCACTACACCAGGAACATGCTGCATCATAAAGCCCAACCAAAAGGTTTCTTCATATATTAAGGGACATGTTGGAAAGTCCTCATAAGTTCATGGTCGGTATCAAATCTCCGTTTTCTGTCGCAGTTGTTCAAGTACACCCAGTTGTTGTATCAAAGTTCTGTTTGTCACATGCAAGATATTTTTCCTACAGTCTTCGACAGCTTATATATATTTTCTCACCAATGTATCAGGGGAGCAGCTTTATCAATTATATAGTGTATAGTTAATTCGAATATGTGCATTTCGTTAACAACCATTTTCTTAGTGGAGAGGTCCTGAACAACCAGTCTGCAAACTTTGGTAATAACAATGGGAGTCCAGTGTATGGCAAGATGCTGTTTAGGTTGTTTTACCTCCTTAGCTGGGTGTGCTGGTGATACCATTCATTATTTTATAGCTGTAGTCGTCTTTGCAATTAGTGAGCTCTGTTAAGGTAGTCTAATGCCTCGTCATGTAATTAGTGACGCGCATGAATGGATTAACGAGATTCCCACTGTCCCTATCTATTATCTAGCGAAACCACAACCAAGGGAACGGACTTGGAGAAATCAGCGGGGAAAAGGCTTTGACATTTTGATCCAGCCATAAACGCAACAGTTGTTGCATTGCATTGTTGAATGATCGGAAATTTCCTGTGACCAAATTATATAGGTGTAAATATGTCGTGTTGCAACAACTCTCATTCGAAGCGACACACTATTGTCCAGGTGTAGTCATGTCAAAACTAATTGAGCAAGTCGTTCTTACGAAGTGTATTTAACCCTCTATAGTAATAAACACGCGTTATAGCCTCACATGAATTACCAATCAGAAACAAAAAAAGATAAATAATTTCTTATCTAAAAAAAAAAAAAGAATAGTTCTAAGTATGCTCTCAGACAAGTTGGAACGTGTATGATTGCTTCAATAAAAAAGCATTTAAAAATAATTGCAATGGCACGAACAGTGTAGTCCACCTGTTGGAATTAAAGGTGACGAATATGTATACTTCTTTGTTTGATATTAATCACAAAACTGCATAATGGGCTGTCTGTGCTTTCCCACTACGTGGATCGAAACCCTTTATTTTAGAGAATTAGTAATATTTATGCATAATTACATACATACGTAATAGATATGCAAATATGCCAACGTGAAAAAAAAGTCCAAGGTCTATAATTGATAGAATAATGTTTATTAGTGTTTACGTGCTACTACATAAATCATTGTATACAAGAGCATATTAGCGTATAACGGCGTCTGCTTTGCTGAATAATCCACCATTTATGGAATTGAAGTTGCTTAAAATTCTTCAACAATCTATGTATCCTGAAAAATGCACGTTTTGCTAAATTTATATTACAGTTTGTTCTATTTGTCAGTTTTGTAGTTAATTTGTCGAAGTAACAATTATAAAATAAACTATGTGAAAGATTAACATTAATATAATAGGAAAACTAAAATAAGCTTTGGATTCAATTGTCTCCACTTCTGAATCTATTAAAAGTTAAAATACTAAGTTCCCACTTTTCTCTTTTTATGGGGGGGGGGGGGATTGGCATATAACTCACAAACTTCTTTATGAAACAAAACTTAATTTGTTGTAGAAGTACGATTAATTAAATTTTAACAAACTTCCTTGTTTTAAAACTCCCAAGCTCAAGAGAAACAAGCTGCTTAAACTCCACTTCTTCCAGATGTTGAAATGGGTAATTAACTCAAAATAAACACAAAAACAACAGATCTTCTCTTATTTCCATGAAATTCGCTAATGTTCGTGGAGAACATCAGTATGATCTTTTAAAAGTCATATTCACTAACTTAAACACTAAACCTACACAGTGACAGCGTCTGAAAGTATCATTTGCACCAAGAGGCTATTGTATTTTGTCTTTGTTTAGATTAATTTATTATTTTCGTAAAAGTTAGTTGAATATTTGTGATTTTTCGGAAACTTGTAATATGTTAATTATGAAGATGTGTAAGGCAACGAAACGACTTATACAGGGGCTCGCTAAACTGCCCTCCTGTCAAAGCTCATGTTACAGGTTGGCTCTATTTGGACTATTAAATATTTCCTGAATACTCCATTTAGTTTATTACAAACAATTATTTATACCAGAGAACTTCTTTCAATTTGACAAATACAATTAATGGTCATTGATTATTATATTAATTTATACAAATATATATTTAAGAATTTGTGCATGAATTTTGACATCCCTCACGGGCTTAGTATTAGTAGATATATTTTTAAAGCAACAGTATTTAAAAATATACTCTTATAATATATGCATTTCATGTCATTTGTTGACATTATACTCACTAGATGGCGATAAAAATTAAAGTCACGTTTGAGAAATGTGTTTGTTCTTTTTTGATATAATCACGATATTTATATAGCTTTTCACTCAAAAATGTAATTATTAAAAACAATAAAGCAGATTATGAACTGTACAATGTAAAAAAGCAACAGCAATAATTTAAAAGTATCTAAAAGGAAACGTTTGAAACACTAATATGAGACATATTTTACCAGATACCAGTTTAATAAATTTATTTAACAAGCTAGACTCATTTGAAAATACAGTTATCTATTGATGATATATGAAGAACCTACATATAAACTAGATATGTTGAATTTTATTGATTTATATTATGAAGTACAACCCTGTTTTAGACATATACAGAGTACGTTAAACCAACATGGTCAATAACCTTATAATTCTATAAAAGCGGTCTTCTTTGACTTTCCTTTCTGTGTATACATAATGCATAAGCAGTCCTTGTTAGAAGTTTATATATCACATATAAAAACTTGATGAGCCAGTGATCTGTTTTATATGTTTAGCGAAAATGACTTTACACGTGTATATCACGTGGTAGTTAAGCTATTAATGATGTTAACCTGCTAAAATGGCGGTACAATTCTGCTAATAAAGTAGCCAAAAGTAACATCTACTGAATGACAGAAATTTTGATTTAATTGTAATATAAATTTTAAGTGCAAACACAGTTTTTTCCCCTAAATCTCTCTGTACCTTCTTTTTTGTAAATATATAAAAAATTGCGTAACTGAGCTCGAATATTATTTAATAAAGTAGTTCTTACCGAAACTTTTTATTTACATAGTTTTCAGCATCGACTTTTTTATAATAGTAAAATAACATTATTTGCTGTTTAGCGTTAACGCTTGAATAATTTAGAAAGAAAAAACTCCACTAGTGAAGTACATAAGTTGAAACGTAGATAAGTCGTAAGCATTATTTTAAAATGAGTCGTGTATACTTTACCTCGTGATATGAAAGTAGTCGGTAAGTGCAATTAGCCTACTTTTATTTTATAGACTATTGTACGAGTTGTGTTATGGAAACTGGCATTACCATAAATGTCTTGTTTAAACCTTTACACACATTAAAAATAACTGGTTACATATACACTAATATACGTCTTTTAACAGCTGATCTGAACAAATGCATTTTCCACTATTACGTTGGTTTATTTTTCTCTTTCTTGTTTTATAGTGGCTGTACTCTGCTAGAAGTCTTTGATATGTACCTTCGGCACAATGGCAGTCTTTAATAATGTGGAAAATGTGATTCGAACACTCGTCTGTTGTGGCATATTCGAAAGTATCATTCTCGACTGGTGCTTTGAGACGTTTGGAAAGATTAGCACAGGTTAAGGTTGACTGACATTATAAAGACTAGATCTGTGATTGGTGACAGTCATGAGAGAAATTGTGTGTGACTTCACTTTGCAACAATTTAGCATAGTAGTGCTGCTATCACTGGTTGTGTGGTACCTTGTCAAGTACAAACTCTATGATCGATACGGTAGTACGTTCTGGTGTGACGACGTCTCACGCCTTATGAATGTGCTCCAACAGCCGAGATCGGATAACTGTGGGCCCGCCCCAGAAGATGAGGTATTTTTCTGTCAACATGAAAACTTGTTCGTTCATCGAACTGCGAAGCTAGGAAAACAAACTGTCGGAGGACTGGCGCAAGGAGAATGCGAACATACTTGGTTGAATGTAAATAACAAGTCGGAATTAACTATTTCCTTGTCTGAGTTTGTCTACAGATCACTGGATGTTAACGAAAAGATCAACAATAAAATAGGTGGACGGGAGTTTGGGAATATTTCCAGCAAGATTTCTAATGAATATTATGCGATTGTAGAGAAAATTCCTCTGGTGGCACAGCGAGGTGTTTTACTTCTTATTCCTGGAGCGGAGCACGTGACTGTTAAGTATGAGTCTGGGAGAAGAGGTGGAGATGGATTTGAGCATGAAGAAAATGACATGGCTCAGAATGTTGCAGAACTACATAACCCAGTTTGGTATGTTAATTTTGGTAAAATAAATAAATATATAATCAATCATTTACAGAGATATGGAAAAGAACATCTCAAACTTCTTTACAATAAACTGAAGAAATACGAGCTAAACGCTCGAGCCGGATCCTCTGAAGCAACTGATGGGTGTAAGGTGCATGAAGGTGTTGAATGGGTAAGTGGCACGTTGATTCGTGTTAAAACAGAAGATGCTTTTAAGTTTGACAAAGATTCGACTTGCATTTATTTTGGCGCACCAATTTATGTAGCATGTACAGAGAAAAACATGAGGCGAGAACAAATTTTAACCCTTAACAGTCATTTGCCAAGCAAAGTATTAAACTGGGAGCTTTTACATCAAATTATTTTTCGTTTAGTCTCTAGTAAGGAAAGAAATATAAGTTTGAGTGGCCTCCTGATTTTATTGTGTTCTCCAGGACTGTTTGACAGAAACAAAGATGAAGAACAGAAAGCAACCGTTTTTCAAATGGGGGTACTTTCAATGCTTGAGACATTAATTTCAACAGATGCTCAAAGCATTATCAAGAAAATTTCTTATTTGAGGCCACCAGAGTGTTCCAAACAGTTTATAAAAACTGAATGTTCCAAGAAATTTGGTTTTATAAGAAAAAGTAACGGAACTTCTGAAAACGAAAAAAAATACTTTGTGGTTAAGTATGATAAATGTAATATCATTTTCTTTATGGAAATAGTTTCATTTAGAAAGAAGTACGAGGTTTATTTAACCGGTAGTAACAATGTGTCCAGCTTCTTAACCTTTCAGTATAACTACTGGTTAAAAGACTCCAATGATGACTTCACGGTCCAGGGTTGTATCCCTTGTGTATTTCAAGAGAATAGTAAAAGTCTCCTGAAGATAAAATTTCGTAGTGAGTCCAAAAAGTATTCCTTCTCTAAAAATTGTTACACTGAGGTAGAACCCACAATGGCGAATATTTGCAATTCAGACTCTGCATCCAGAGGTGGATTCTGTTTTCAAGGGTCATAAGTTATGGTCACCATCTACTCGTCGTACCCGTTATTGACAGTGAATACCTTCCAAAGTCATCAGCGATATTGAGGTCCCACTGTAAGTTCTTAGGTTGTGCGAAGGCATTATCGAGATTACTACCAATAGGCCAGATCTCTGTGTTATATCCTCCTAGCCGAGAACTACCTGTATTTTTTATTCCTGGAATTGTTTTAAAGAGATTATGCCCTAAACGTTGTGCCAGATTGCTCATATTTGAGAAAAAGACGCTCAGAATTAGATATACAGCTAAATACGTCGAAATGCTCTTCTTGTCTAGCAGATACACAGTATTCTGTCCCTGTTCTTGAACGTAAAAAGGCAACAAAGTTGGGAATTGATCATGTGAACTATAACTTTAGGACTTTTACACCCGGGAGTCATGAAAGTGGTGACAGAACTGGATTTCAAGTGAACAGTGTCAACCAATGGCATAAAAACCAAAATATAAATAGTGAATATCGAGAGAATGCGTCACCTTCTAGTGGCAAAATAACAACAAATTACCTTGAGCTCTGTGATGATCGGTATCACTGCTCTATATCAAACTGCTTGGGAAACCATCAGAAGAAAGAAAAGACAAAAAAACGCAGCCTGGCAACGGAAAACAATAATTATTTAAGATCAACGAAGTTCAGCTGTTGTCTGACGATGAATGATAATCAACAAGAGGGTGAACTAAATGGAATTCACTGTCCAGAAACGAAAAACAAGAAACACATGAGTTATACTAATAGTGGCTCGAGTAATTTTAGGCTAGTTAAGTGCTTAAAGAATGAAAACCTCACAAATATTAACAACTGTAAAGAGTTCGAAAACGTTTTGCCTTTAAGTACGACAGAGAATATGAGTGAGACACACCAGAACAGTTGTCATAATAAAAATCGTTCAAACAGAACCAGCTACAACATATTGACCGACACAAATGAGCATGTGTCAAATACAGGAAATGAATGTGATCAACTTGGATTAAATGGAAAAGAAAGAAACTCTGTAAAAGAAGTGCCATTAGAGAAAGGTGAAATATTTATCAACAGTGTCGATCTAATCAGTTTCAATCTGGGACTGATTGGTACAACACAGAAGACAAGATCGGAATGCGATGTTCTAACATTAATAAATGACATAAATACATCTTGTTGTGAGCCACAAGAAAGTAAAAAAGACGTTAGTGAAAAAGACGCAGATCGTTGTCATTCAGAAAGCACCAACAGAGATATAATAACAAATACAAACAAAATGATTTTCAATAAAACATCCAATACTCATTACATATTTGCGAATGTTGATGATGATGATGCAATACCAAAATCTATAAAAGATATCATTAAAGAGCAAACTGACTGTGAAGGTGGCTATGGATGGAAAGAAAGTAGACAAAGAAACACTCCACATAGTTCGACTTCAAAATTCCACTTATCCACTGCTGATATAAAAATGACTATCAAAAACAACACAAATAAATTTGAACCTAGCGGTTTCCCAACATCAGAAAGTTACAGTCCAGGGGATAAGATGAATGGCTTAATTTTAACATCAAACAATACGTTCAGTACTAACCAGGGTCCAACAATTGTTCCTTGTAGCTCTTCAGCAGATAGTTACTGTAGTATAAGTAAAAACACAGTTGAATTTCCTACAGTAACATCATGTAGTAACATTTGTAATCAAAATGCACAAAACAATGCTGCAAGTGATCACTGCAGTTGTTCATCAGATGAAAGTTACTGCAACCTAAATGAACACGTTGTGGCTTCAAATTCACACGAAGATATTACCACTAGCACTGAATGTCTTGTTACCGATGTTACAAATAATCTATCTAATTCTTCACTTGCAGAGAATGTTAGTTATCCAGAAGAAAACAAAGGCAACCTTCTGGGTTCGGCAAAAATCAGTAACAACTTTGTTACGAACACTGACGAATGTTCAGAAACCGAGACAGTAAGGGGTCATCATAGAAGTTCACCGGTAGAGAGCTATCACAATGTGGAAGAAAATACTGAAGATTCCCTGGTTTCAAGCTCTCGTTGTAACGAATTTACCACTAGCACTGACCTATGTGGAGAAGTTGAAACGGGTCCCTTCTCTGCTCTAGAAAGTAGAAGCAAACGTTTACAAAGATTGTTGCATAGGGATAGTGAACGAAACAAACGTTTAACACAAAATGTATACCTCACGAAAATCAAAAATGAGATATCAATGCAAAATAAAACAAAAGATCTTTCTTTACCCCAATCTGCCAGTCTTGATTTTTCTTGTGATGACGAGAAAAAGGATGCGAATGAAAGGAGTAACTTTAGATTTAATTTAAATTCAGCTCTCTATACGCGTGCTAATGAAAATACCACAAAAGGGAACGAGATGAAAGACGTACAGATGCCATTTGAGCAGTTTGAATGCGTTGAGCTCTCACAAGACAAACAAAGGTCGCTTTCTTTATCAATGAGTGATAAAAAATCTCACGAGTATTCAACAGCAATCCCTGTAAAAGAAGAGAATATCAAAAATACACGACAAAGCTGGCTGCATTCAAACTATGGTTACGATTGGGAAACTTTCTTCAAGGGTGAGAGAAAAAACCACGAAATAATAAACAGTGACACTGTCCTATTAAACACAAAACACGGTCTTATAAAGAATGAGGAATTCGTTCTGACTAAAAAAGTAAAAGCAAACGAATTAAAATCAGCCACGAAAAAGAAACCAACAACAACTACCAAAGATACTTGTTATTCAAGTTTTATTCCAAAATGTTTAGCTCAATGTAATTTTAATAGTTTAGAAAACAAGTTTGGTAATTTAAAACCTCCTGAAAGACATACGAAGTTTTTATCTAGAGTGAAATCAGATTCAACTAAAAATGTAAGCAAGAACAAAGACAGTTCGATTTCAGAGATGAAACAGTTACGAAACTCCGTCGTTCGTTACCCTAACTACAACATTTGTACTTTTGAACGGGATAATTTAAATAAAGAAATTCGAAAAAGTTTCCCATATTTTAAGAAAATCGAACCAATTTCTGAAACCTCATCTATTTCTGCCATTATTGCTGAGGCTAAGACCACTAATTCTTATCTTGAGGGAAGCTACCCTACTAATCGGGCTGCCACAACTAGTGCTGGGAAGGTGTGCATGTTAGAAACGCGAGTAGGTGGTGGGTCAACCCTCAACACTTCTGTTAATAAAGCGATTGGTTCGAGAAGAGAACAGACTAGTTGTCTTGATGAGAAGGCTAGTCCGTGGCGTACTCAGAAAGAAGACCTATTGTACAAACAACGCAGCTTCCCGGATCTCCGGCATGTCGGATCTGTTCCTCTCTGCGCCTTGCTCTCCGCGCCTATAAAGGAGCGAATTCAGGGCTATTTAGAACAACGGACAGAATCTACAAAACGTACTCATCCAAGCTTAAAAGTCAGCCATCTGAAACGGCTATGCAGAAGTACCGAGAGTGTAAAGGAGAAAGTTGTTAGGTTTGAAGCAAAGAAAATGTTCGCTGGCGGGTGCCAGGTGGCGCCTGCAACGAAGTACTCACACGCTGATGCTTATGTGAAAATAGACGAGAAAAATATTCGTGAAAGTGCAGGACGGAACAAGCCTTTCACAACATTATTAAAACAACCAAAGTATCAAATATTTTCTGCTCTGAATAGACAGGAATTTTCCAGTTCTGATGAAAGTTTAATACAGCTTATAAAACCTTCATCATGTTGCTGTACCAATAGTTTTTCAAGATCTAATTTTCCTTCTCAAGCAAACAACGGTTTCGCACGTAAATGTACTTCACCATTCAAACAAAATGATGATTTGGTTTGCTTCGAAAATGGCAACCCTAATTCAAGTGTCCCGAATTCCACGCCAGTGGTGACACTGAAAAATATGTACATGATGCCGTCTTCGTTGCCAGACAAAAAGTCAAATGAGGTTGATAATGATATGTGTAGAAACAGAAATAAAGAAGTCGCAGATTTAAGCATCAAAAGAAAGCAGAATGATTTTATAGCCGGCAGTAATCTACTAAATATTAACACACTTAAAATGGATAAAAGTGAACTTTCTGAGGTGAAAATTATTGGAAAAGCAGAAGAGTTATCGTCATCAGTTAGTTTTGATACGGCCCGCCAAACCAAACCTCAGAAATTGACCACGTCGGCAGAGGTCAGTATAGAAAGAAAAGAACAAATCTTTTGTGAAGAAAAACCAGCTTATGCACGACAAGGCAAGTCTAGCAGTAATCCTCTGTGTGCTCAGTACTGCAGTGGGGTTACTTTTCGACCTAACTGGGGTGTGAGAGAACGAATACGTAGAGCCAGAAAACAGTTTTTTACTGAAACCAATAATACAGTGACTCAACTGCCTAGCCAACTAAAGGAGGATCCCTTCAAAAGGCTAGACAGCTTTTGTCGAAAAGTGCGGGCCGACCGAACGAAACTCGCGGCCAGTACTCCTGATTTGATTAAGTCGGTGGAAATTGCCTTAAAAAACAGCTGTAAGGTTAGTGATGAAATGTACAAAAGTACAAAGAATGATAATGGAACTTCTAGAGAAAAGAACTTACAAAACTGTACAGGTGAGGTTAATTGGTCTTCCTCTTCCATGAGTACCGACCCAGAAAGCCCCCAAAATACCAAATTCAAACAAGAAAGGAACAAACGAGTAGAATATATGGAAACCAGTGTAGACAATCCACCGTTCACGAAAGTGTTAGAAACGGATATTAATAAAATTAACAGGCTTCAACATCCAACTCATTCTGTATCTCGTGTACGAAGCACAGATATTTTGAAAGAACAAACCCTTGATCAGAAACTTTGTAGGACAGAGGACGTTTTACATATACATAGTATGAACTTCTTGCTGAATGAAGAGAATCGCCAGGCTATTCTACCCCCGGAAAATATGTTAAGTTCCTTAAAGAACAAGTCTGAGAACGAAATGCGCATAGAAAGATCACTGGATAGACTCTCGCTTCCACACTGGTACAAAGGCGTAGCGAAAGGAAGTTTCATCCTCAACAGAGAAAAAGTGCGACGACCCCGATGGCATGGACTGAGTTCCAGTGTTCCTTCTTCCACTAGTGTAGCATCTAGCAGCTTCTCTAACAGAAATGTTGTCATTCCTATGAAAAATAGGTTTCCAGATTGGAGTTACTCAAACTTATTGAAATCTTCCTGGGAAAGCCTACCAGTGAACTCCCCAGAGCCCCTTCACACCAAGGGTCAGCATTCTTTATCTAGGTGGAATAGTTTACGCTTATCAACACAGAGTGCTCCTCCACATAACACCTGGACAGATTTTTATTCCTTCAAGAAGCCTTACCTAGGATGGAGGGCAACCATGATGGCCACATCTTCTTGCAGTACTGCTTTATCATCATCTGACGGCGATTCCTCTGCTCTAGTATGTCACAGTGATCGTGACCTGACTAAGAAGCACGACATGAATTATGAAAGAAAGAGTTCGGTCGAATCCTTGTCTTTCTCTCATCTCTTGTCTAGTGATGTGCAGAAAAGACAGACGACTGTGTGTTTGGGCGACCTTGAACCTGCCCACGTACATTCCAGAAATACTTCTCCACAAAATAACCACGAATTAAAAAATTGTTCTAATGCAGGATGCGATACTGAGACCATTAACTTATTTGATAATTATTTTCACTCTACATATCCTGCTATTTCCAACAAAACCCTTCCTTACCTAAAAACAACAGTTAACTCTAATACTCCCATACAGTATAACAAAAGGTCGTTTGCATTAGAAAGTTATAATGTGGGCGCTGTAGTTTCAGTGCAAGAACATTTGAACAAACATATGGAAAATGTCGATCAAAAATCTTCGTCAGAGTTAAGAAAGTTTGAAGATTCATCATATCGATGTGATGTTTGTAGAGACCGGTTTTCTTACGATCATAACACCTATAACGACGACCCATCTGGACTTGCAGACTATGAAAATCAGGAGATACGTAGTGATGGAGGTCAGCATCCAATGGTTGTAGATGTTGAAACAAGCTCCAAGATAACACCAGAAGGCGAT
This sequence comes from Limulus polyphemus, assembly GCF_000517525.1. NCBI lineage: Eukaryota > Metazoa > Arthropoda > Merostomata > Xiphosura > Limulidae > Limulus > Limulus polyphemus. Next base: position 12,650 of record NW_013669211.1, read on the forward strand.
GAAGTTAAAGTGATCAAGGGCCAGCAGGTCATCTGGATGGAGTCGTCTTTTATTGGCCGACGTCCAACCACGTCAGTTGTTGTATTGCCTTCCAACCAGGCTAGAAGTGATCCGACCAATCGTCAACTACACAAATCTGACAACTATGATAGTTATCTGAATGACAGTAAGTACCCAATCCAATTTGTTTGAAAGTTAAGCGCTGTATTTTAGTGAATCGCACACACTCTCTAAAGGCTGTATTGGAAGGAAATGCCACAGGGAAGTCAAAATGTGCAAACACTTAAAACAGATGTGTAGTTTAGTGGTTATGAATCCAAGTATTTATATTTAAACACTCGTGATTGTAAACAAAGAAACAAAAACGCTACGCATTTTGGAGCTCTACACTATAAGTAAGAGGGTCAAATCGAATTATTCGATCAAACAAGAATAGTCCAGAAATTGGTGGTGGGTGCAGTTAACGAGCTGTCTTCCCTCTAGAGTCTAGGCTATTAGTTCAAAATTAGAAATAGCTAGCGCAGATATATCTAATGTAACTGTGCATGAAATGTTTAAAACACCTGAACTATCTATAAAAAGAATATATATATATATATATTTATTGCGAATGGACATAAATAATAATCAGATATGCGAAATATTCAGGGCTAATTTTATGGTTAAAGGTATTGTATTAGTATATTTGGTTTTTAATTTCACGTAAAACTGATGATTTTGTTTTATAAAACCTGCTTTATATAACATTTGTATATTAATTTGTAACCTGTTCACTAGGGATGCACGGGTAGTAAAATTTGGCCAAATTCCAGGTCCTGCTACTCGGTCACTATACTTCAGCCGGGGCCGGGTGGCAACTGAGACCGGGTTCTCTCCTAGCCCTCCCCAAAAACAAACAAACAAAAAACAACAACATACGCAGAAATTAGAAACAAAAACAAAATTTACGTTTATTACATTTAACTGAATAATCACCAACAGAACATTCAAGTTTTACTAGGCTGAGCAATAAATAAAACAATTGAAATGTCCACAAAAATGGTGTTTCAGATTTAATCAATAAAAATTACAAAAAAGGAGTAAGCTTGAAATATAAAACAATAAAAACAAAATATTTGTTTTTCTTTAGTGAAAATCTCACGAGTGTTCCAACAGAAAAGCAAAGCACTTTCATTGATAACCGCGTCTACAAAGAAATACTTTGTGATATAATGCTGTGATAATAGCTCATTTTTGAACTAAAATTTCAATAAAATCCTTTTTCTCGTGGATGGTGAAAATTATTGAATGTCAGGTATGAATACATTGTTGTAGAACTGTCAGACAATTTCAGAAAAGGCCGCAGGCCCAATAGCCTTCCGCAGGAACTAGGAGTTATACTTGCCCAGAGGGCGGGTATTTCTGCTAGTACTACTAATGTTTTCTATCAACTGGTTTTATTGTAAGACTTTGCATATTCAAAATAGCGATTGAAGAGAGAAAATAACGTGTTTCTTTGTTTCAGATAATCTGTTTAATATATACACATAGTATGCAATGTAGTGTGTGTTTTCTTCATCTCGTGGGTCACGCATTTTAGCAGCAAAATTTGAATTTAAATAAAGCTGCATCGTAAAAATGCCGTAACATTTACTTAGTAGCTTAAATACTGTTGGTTACTGATTTAACTAGCCAGGTTTGCAAAATAAAGTATCATGCCACATGGTCATTTCTTACTTTATCATCGACTTTTATTACTATTTTGTGATAGGCTTTTTTGTCCAACTTTAATGGGCTAGCTCTGATACTAAACAGAACTGCCTTCTGGGTAATGACATATGGCAGACAAAAGATAGAAAACATCAAAGCTGTTTTTACACGATTTTGGCCTGAAATCCACAATGGTTAGGTTTGGGGTTAAGCACAAAGTTACACAATGGGTTATCTGTACTTTGCCCACTACGGGTATCGAAACCCGGTTTCTAGCGTTGTAACTCGCAGACATCCCGCTGTGCCACCGGAGGGGGGGTCTCCACGAGGGAAAAGTAGCGATAAAATATTAGTAGTCAAACGTCTAAATAGCGCTATAACATTTGTTGGATTGGTTTTGCAAATTATTTTAAAAATTAAAAGAGAAAAACTGCTCAAACGAATAGGTACAATGTGATAAAAGCTGGTTTTCATTCACCCTATGCTAGATTTACAAAATAACAACTTAACGAAAGTAATTTTTGATAATTTATTATTAAAATTATTACATTAAGATTGTGTTAAAATCACTTTATTATTTACAGCTTACTTTAAACGATTTAAAACAACATTTCAGAAAAAAAGGGTAAAATGTTTGCGTAAAATATTTTGTTCACAAGGCAAATGAAAGGGGGAAAGCAATCACTCGTAGAGATATTTTATTTTACTAACCGTCATAAGAAATCCCCCTTATGGATATTTTGTTTTACTAACCGTCATAAGAAATCACCTTTATGGATATTTTATTTTACTAACCGTCATAAGAAATCACCTTTATGGATATTTTATTTTACTAACCGTCATAAGAAATCACCTTTATGGATATTTTATTTTACTAACCGTCATAAGAAATCACCCTTATGGATATTTTATTTTACTAACCGTCATAAGAAATCACCCTTATGGATATTTTATTTTACTAACCGTCATAAGAAATCACCTTTATGGATATTTTATTTTACTAACCTGCATAAGAAATCACCCTTATGGATATTTTATTTTAATAACTGGCATAAGAAATCACCCTTATGGATATTCTATTTTACTAACCGGCATAAGAAATCACCCTTATAAATGTATTTTATTTTAATAACTGGCATAAGAAATCACCCTTATGGATATTCTATTTTACCAACCGGCATAAGAAATCACCCTTATGGATATTTTACTTTAATAACAAGTACAAAAAAACACACTTATGGTTTGTTTGAAGTTATGCACAAAGCTACAAAATGGGCTATCTGTGCTTTGTCCACCACGGATATCGAAACCCGGTTTCTAGCATTGTAAGTCCGCAGACATGCTGCTGTGTCACTGTGGGGACCCACCCTTATGGATAGTTTGTATTATTAAGTGGCATAAAATAATAAAAATATCTTTTTTTTTAAATAATCTAAAATTCCATTATTCGGTTAGTTCTTTCTTGATGGTGATGAAAAGATTTTTGAATAAAAAACAAGCCTTTCTTTGTTGAGAAAAGAAGTTGAAATAAAATATAGACATTGGCACACTAACTTAAAATCCATTAAGGGTGGAACTAAAATTGATATCAATACTGAAGTACAAAAACAATGGACTATTTCTAAAAGTTGTTAGATTGTATAAAACATTCCATCAATATTAGAAGATTAAAAACTGTGAAGAACATAATAAACGTGTTTGATAATGTTGAAATGCTCATTGACAGCAGAAGTACTGCAAAACGTACTTAAACACGTATATTGGAACAAATTGGAAATCGCTGGCGTGACACAAAACACGAAACTAGAACCAAATTTTTACTCAAAAACTTGTTTGTTTTACATGCATTGTAAATGAATTTAAATTAAATATTATTAAAACAATTAATGAAATCCTCCATATCATAATGCACATTTATATGCGAAAAGGTAATGCCTCCCCTGCTTAGTCAACCGTGTACTTGAAAATTCATAACGATAAAATTCGAAGTTAGAAACATGCAGATGGCATAACATAAATAAACCCATTCTTCTTAATAACAAATAAAGATAATATTAAATTAAAGGTCTAAGTGTTTAGAACTTATAATAAAATACTCATTTAACACTTAGCAAGTCGTGATGTCATAGCCAATGTGCAATCTTGCAGTTCAGCTACACTTGATAAACTGCATGTCGTATAATCGATGTAAAGTAGTAGTAGCTGCTGTCAGAAATTAGACAGTTATGTCACAATATTGAAGTCTAGTAAGATATAATACACTTTCTTATTCATTTTATTCACACATTTAATTTCCCAAAGATGTAAAAACTTTGAGACTAGGACCACGGACTCATTAATTTGTCATAAGAGAAATTTAATAAAATTAATATTTAAATAAGTACTTTTTAAAATTAAAAACAAACTATATTTGTGGTTTCTAATCGGTGCACGAGGCTCATGTAAGAAAATAGTTTGAGAAGAAATATCTTCATGGTCTTAGAGCTTGTAACTAATATTTTCTTCCTCTACGAGAAAGCTTTTATTGAAGAACAGCATGATTTTTTTCCTTTGAAATTTCTTTATAAAAAATTTAAATATTCTTATCAAATAAATCCTTTCTACCGTATAGAAAGCTGCAAAAGGAAATTTAACGACCGATTTAGGTTCTAGTAAATTCTACTTTTTTAAAGAGACAACTACTATTTATGCTAAAGTCTGTTACAACATAATTGCCTGTCACGGTAAAGACTGCATTTAGAATCTACAGTGGAAAAAAACCCTCGCGTAAGTTTATGAATGCAAAACAACTTTCCTCTGTAGGGTTTCAATAAATTGTTCCTACAGTTTAAAAACTTCGAATGGTCACACGTAATAATCCGATTTATCTGCTGGAACTAACTTTAATATCGTTCATTGCTCTAACCGGTTGGAGCTGCTGTATTTGTTTGTTTCTTTACGTGTTCTCAGCACTTTGTTGTTCTGTGACAAAAAATTCTCTGTTTTCAAATGTTCATTGTCTCGAGACAGAAGAATCTTTTGTTTCGACATTTTAGTGTCCCGAAACAAAATATTTTCTGATTTAACTTTACTGAAAATATTCACTGGTTTCAACCTTTTACTGTCCAAAGATAGAATTTTATCTAATTTTAAATCTTTTTTTTTTCCCGAGACAGGAGAATCTGTGTTTTTAACTAATGTTTAGGGACAGAAGATTCTCTGTTTTATAAACTTCACTGTCCTTAGACAGAAGATTTTGTGTTTTACAAACTTCACTGTCCTTAGACAGAAGATTCTGTGTTTTACAAACTTTACTGTCCTTAGATAGAAGATTTTCTGATTTACGAGCTTCGCTGTTTCGAGATAGAAGATTTTCTGATTTACGAGCTTCGCTGTTTCGAGACAGAAGACTTTGATTTCAACACCTTGCTTTTCAACACTTTATTGCACCGAGACAAAAGATGGATTGATTTAAAGAGATCTTAATTATGACACACACAAAAAAGCGATACACAGAATGTTCCACCGTCAAAGTGTTTCTTATAACACTTCTCTATCTAATAACATTTTACACGTTTCGAGATCTCTGGTGGTCGGTTCTATTGTATCTTGCAAAATCCAGAATAAAATTGCTAATAAAAATCAGTTGGAATAATTTCATTACATTTTAGATAAGAGATTGGCATGATGTTTAAAACACGCCATTTTTGTTTAACCTACCATTGCTGAAGTATTTGTAACTAAAAAACATAAAAATGCACTTTAGGTAACAAAACCCATATCATGACCAGCTGAATAGTACCAAAGCCTCGGAATAAAATAGTAAACAGGTGAGTATGTGTATATACATGTAACAACTACATTTAAAATAATAACTTTGCAAGCAAATTAGTTGAAATTATTCAGAGATTCATAAACATTTTCTTTCACTTAGTATCGATATTAAGCATAAGCAAAATAACTGACTTTCTGGGACATCAAACTCATAGTGTTTTCGCACTGGTGAGTTAAAAATATCATCTGAAATCAAAATGTATCCATTAATATTTAAATTTTACAAAAGTGCAATAAAAGAATTTGACAAGTTATTCCTAAAAATAACAAGTACCAAATATGAGCCTTAATTTTAAACGAACTGTTTCAGGGGGATGGGGGTGGGATAAAGTACCTCTAAAACCCTCGCTAGCGTGCAACCTCTTCATAATGGACTGTATTATCTTAATACCCTTCTGCTTGAGAGAGGATCTCGCGCTTGCTAAAGTCGACATTCTTTGCACTCTGGCGTAAATTATTTAATTTGTTTGTTTGTTTGGAATCAAGCACAAACCTATACAATGGGTCATCGAAACGCGGTTTCCAGCGTTGTAAGTTCACAACAATGCCGCTGTGCCACTGGGGTGCAAATTATTTAAGCTTTCGCAATTAAAAGGAATTTCTCAAATGTATTATATTCTAAGAAATATTTTTAAAAAAAGGCCTTTGCAGTTTGAATTATCTCATTTAATATTTCTTTACTTGAATCATATTTTTGTATTGGCTCAACGTAGTATAACACAAAGTACTTGCTAATCGATCCAGAAAAAAATTCTCAAATGTATACATTCTTGACCTGAAATGCACAAAACAGGTCAAGATAATTTTGAACGTTTTGTCACGTGATATTTTGTTCACGAAATTCGTGAAGTTCGTGACTTTTTCAGCTTTGTTTTGTTATATTCGTAAAAAAAAAAAA
>NW_013669211.1:20049-27033 GCF_000517525.1 Limulus polyphemus
AGATATACTAAACTACCTCTCTCTTTTACGAAAATATTTGCCATAGCATGCATGAATATCTGTCTGTTTATCTTTACCTCATTAAGATTTCGGTTTTCTGACATTCGGGCAAAGCTAATCAAGGGATCTCTGCTCTAGCCGTCCCTTATTTTGAAATGATAAACTAGAAGGAAGGTAGCTAATCAACAACATCTACCGTCGACTTTTTGGGTACTCTTGTTCAAACTGAATAGCTGGATTTGACTGTCGTACTTATAACGTATCTACAGTCCCAAAGCGCAGAGCCGAATCCTGTTTGGTCGTAACGGGACACGAACGTGGACTCGCAGACTTATAGTCCGGCACGTTAACCTCTTGGTCATGCTCGACATAAGGAGCATGAATTTGTACTAAGAAATGCGATTACACAATGAGAAGTCAAACAACATTTTATAATAATAGTGATGGTAACTATTATTAAAGTATTTAAACATTTTAAAGAAAAAAATATTTTAATAAGTTTGCACTATAATAGAATTAGTTGTAATATATATAATGGTTAGGTGATATGAATATATATTTCATTCAGAAACTAAACAATGTAAAGCTTTGTTTTTGACAGTACGATAAAATAATTTGAGTGCAATTTTAAAATGTTTTGTTTGTTTGTTGAATTCGTGCAAAGCTACTCAGATGGTATCTGCACCAGCTGTCCCTAATTTTGAAGTGATAATTCGAGTGTGGGAGGGAGCTAGTTAATACCACCCACGTCTAACTCTTGAGCTGCTCTTTTACCAACAAACAGTGCGAGTGACCGTCCTATTATAAGACCCCTATGACGGAAAGGGCGAGCGTGTTTGGTGACAGGCTTCGACCCCGCGACCCGTAGAATGCGAGTAGAGCACCTTAACCACTAAGTCATTTAGAAATGAGAAGGGGTATTTAATAACACTTTATAATATACAGAGTTAAATGTCCAGGTAAGATACCCCAGTAATTAAAAGGGTAATATTTAGATCAAGTGCAAAGACTGAATCATAGAAAGGAAAATATTTATTTCTATTCATTTTAAAAAGTTTTTTAATCCTCAGCTTATTATAATAATAAAAGCCAAGTGTCGATCGGTCACACTCGATTTCTCCGAATTTCGCGAGTTACACGAGTCCAATTCCACTTTTTCTTCTTATAATACATGGCCAGGTGGTTAAGGCGCTCGACTCGCAATCTGGGGGTCGGGGTTCGAATCCCCGTCCCACTAAACATGCTCTCCCCTTAAACCGTGGGGGCGTTATAATTTGACGGTCAATCCCACTATTCGTTGGTAAAAGAGTAGCCCAAGAGTTGGCGGTGGGTGGTGATGATTAGCTGCCTTTCTTCTAGTCTTTCACTGCTAAATAAGCGACAGCTAGCGCAGATAGCCCTCGTGTAATCTTTGCGCGAAATTCAAAACCAAAACCATATCCTCTTTTCATTGCCCGTTCCCATTTTAGTTGAATTCAATCGCTAACATAGGTGTAAATAGCTCCTAAATTTCGGCACTTTTTGTGGTATGCAAAAGACTGTCAAGGAGGGATTTTTTTATATCAAGGATTTATTTAGCACCGAGTGAAATTAATTTGCTGTTTGTCATGAAGAGTAGCTTTTGAACGATGATCGAGTATTTACAATAAATGTGGTTTTAAGAGAACTATTACAATAATACAGTTGATGTGATTAGAAAGTAACTCTGATCAATGAATGCTGGAACAAGGATCGATGCTGGGAAGAGACACTCTTTAGGTAAAGTAGATATTGTTCATGATAGGCTTTGGTTTCCCGAAGCTAAAAGGTTCTTTATTTTTCTTATGTATGTTTATATGGGTGGCAAAGTTGCAAATGCATATTGGAAGATTCATATTTGGTAGGCTTGGGTTTCCCGCTATTTTTAACGGACTTTTATACTTGTAATAACCCTTCTTCCTTTTATTTCTATCTTTTGCTGTATTTTAAGAGTAAATATATTCGGTAAATCTGTGTGTCCAGGAATGTTGTTTTCAGTATGAACCTTACTGTTAATAAGAATGATTAGCAATGGTTTCCAATTAAAAACAGATAGCTTGTACTGATCTGCATGACGAAGCAGATACTATGTAAAACTATTCAACTATGTTAGAACTTGTCAGAAAATGAAGTAAGTGTAAAGCATTTTGTTCACTCAACTGAAACGTAAGCAGGGTGTAAAAACGTCTACAGTATCTATTTGTGAAAATACATAACATGTTTTTTTGGGAAGAGGATAAAAAAAAAACAATTCAGCGCCAGGGTTTATTGGATTTTTTGTGAATGTGATTTATCAACTATGTGTTTTTTACTATCATGAACAATTTAACATATTATCAGTTTTCGAGCCGCGACTCCCTCTATAGGTGAATAACCCTTGTTACAAACAATAAATCGCTCCCCGGTCTTTCATTTTACAAAGTTTAACGTTGCTATTTTCTCTACATGGAAACTCATCTTTCGTGTATATTTATGAGGTATATAAAGAATTGTGGACTGTGTTACTTTTTATGAAGTTGGCCATCATGTAAAAACCTCGAATGGAATACTTATAATCGCTATATCTCAGTGAAATGCAGTCGTAGCTGGGAGATATGCTGAAAAGTATGTTAGATTGATTATATATATACCTGAAGAAAGGCGTTCGCCCAAAACACCATGTAATAAAGGTTTTATTGGACCTTTCTAGATTTATACTAATTTGTACCATGATCCCCATTTATTAGCAGGACTTGGAATACATGATTACAGCAGTAATGACATTTATATTACTTTTTTGGATAATAAAACAAAATACTTGTAGATATTCAAATACATCTATATAATAACATTCAATGTCTATGTTACTTCTAAATGGTACCAAACGAATCCGTCTCGACTCCGAGGTTTGCACAAAGGTAAAATTTTCACCCAACCCCCTTAGGGAACCCGGGTATTTCGCAAAAACACTTTTACGGGGATTCCCCGAAAGCGGACTCCATATTTGGTATTGATTTACATTAGAGCACGAATATAAGTACGTCTACTAGTTACCGTTCGTAACTTGGTCAAAGAAATTAAATTTGCATTAGAGCATTATATTTAAATCTTTGGGTAGGGGAATATTTAGGAAAGGAATACACTGACATAACTCATATAAATATCCTAATATTGTTATGTCAAAAATTATGATAATTTTTGTGTAAAGACGGTAGCAACCTCTTTGATATTTCCAGCACAATAACGCCCTTTCATTTTTATAATCCATATTTACAAATACAATAAAATCAAAGTGTTAAACCGAGCCATACCATGTTTCATAATTACCTAACTAACATATGACTAACGTGTCATAATAAGTGTTTAAGTGTTGATTTTCAACTGGACTGAACTATGCTACACATGGTTAATAAACAGAAAACTACTTAAAGTTATTCAGGTCGCAATTTTAAGAATCACAAGTCCATTTGTTGAAACAGATAATAAAATCAGGATATTTAAAATAACTCCTATTAAAAATTCTACAACATGAGTTTTTAATGTTGCTTTCAGTTTATTTTACTGTTTTAATATTATTTAAATTAAACAAACATTTCGACTTAGCAAAGAATTTTCCTTCCGTGATCCTCCCCCCCCCCAAAAAAAAAACCCCCAGACATTTCTCTTTTCGCCTTTAAGTTGTATGCCAAGATTTTTATGCGGCTCTTGAATAAGTTTTTATTCTTTTATGTTATCGTATTAAATGTGTTTTAATTCATTTTTTTATTCATAGTCTAATTATTCGGCTTGCCTTAATGGAAGTTAAACATATGGCAAATGGAAATATGCACAGACTACCATAAAACAAAAGAATACTTCGTTGTTTACACGTCTAAGCTCGAATATCCAAATGCTAAATTGTTGCGCACGTATTTCTTATCACCTGAGGCTGTACGTTATGCATGAAAAAGATATTCTGACGCACCATTTTTCTTTTCTTTTTCTTCTTTTTTGTGAAAACTAAATGTTCATGCGCAATCTTAGGCCATTTATCAATAATACCTTTAGAAGTTTGTTTGTTTGTTATGGATTTCGCGCAAAGCTACATGAGGGATATCTTGGACTACTCTTTTACCAACGAATAGTGGGATTGACCGTAACATTATAACGCCCCCGCGGCTGAAAGGGCGAGCATGTGGGACAGGGATTCGAACCCGCGACCCTCAGATTGCGAGTCGAGTGCCCTAACCACCTGACCATGCCGGGCCATTTGAACAACCTAGGAACATGTCTCCGTTGGTTGTCGGTTGAAAGTTCGTTCCTGCTACAGACTCCAGAGGTTATATTATCACTTAACCATCAACTAGGTTACCGGTGTAAACATTTGGCAGTCATTACGTTTATGATATATATATATATTTCAAAATTATAAAGTTTAGCTGATCTATATACACCGTTCATAAGAAAGGCAAGAAACAACTTTCAATCCATTTTATCCAGGTCTTGGATACATCGATTAGTTAAATAATTACATTTTGCTTTAATGTTTTGAAGTCATTAATTTTTTTCACAATATTGTAAAACGAATCAATAATACTATTGAAAATGTTATATATTGTTTCATCTCGCCTTGCATAATCTTCTTGTTTATTCTTATTCTTATGAATGTATTCTCTGCACTTTACCGTATTAGCCCGATTATAAGGCGATGTTTTTTTTTATTAATAACTAAACTGTAAAATCCATAATCGCCTTATAATCGCGGCCGATCACAGGCCTCTTCTCCCTACTCTACCATGTCGCATTTCTGAATGTCCAGATAGTGTGCATGCCAGATGTTCGCTCAAGGTCTTTGCTAATTCTTGGAACTAATCCACCTGCAGACTGTTCAGTTATAATATGGATATTGCGGACCTAAAAAAAAAGGATGTTATGACAATCAATTTTTTACTTTCCCATGGTTTCTGAAGATGGGGATCACCCTATATTCGTGCCAATACGGTAATTTTCCCTGCTGTAAGCCTGAGTTATAATTTTTAGTCATTATAAAGGAGTCTTAAACTTTAATCCATGTGAATAATTGGACATGAGCTTTCTATTTTTGAGTTGTCATTTAGGACACATAGAGTAAATCAGTTTTTTCTGATTATTTCTAAAAATCCAAAATTATTGAAGTCCACGATTGTTTTTCTTTTTATAATTAAGCACAAGGCTACACAATGAGCTATCTGTGTTATGCCCACTGAGGGTATCGAAACCCAGTTTTCAGCGTACAATTCCATCGATTCACCACTGTGTCACTGGAGGGAGTTCAGAATAAAAAGTTTGAGCCGTAGTTTCTAAAGCCAACAAGAAGAAAAACTGTAAATTATCATTAACTTTTAAAACATGGAAAGAATTAGACCTAAAATTCCAGTTCTAAGTAGTGAATTCTAATGTATATAAAGGAACAATACATCATTAGTGCTAAATGACGTACATTCGTACAAACACATAGCAAAATAAACAATTTTTATTTCCTTAGGTAGCTTTCGCGAGTATCACAAAACAAGCCTCAAAATGTCTCGAACTTCACGTAGTTCGTGATCAAAATAGCATGTGTGAAAATGCTTCAAATCAGTTTTTAACTTTGGTAAAACACTGAGAGCAAAATAGTTATAACTAAGTTGGGATCATGCATTACATCACTGTGCTTGGAAGGAATATGTGACTAGTATATTACCTGCTGTCAAGACAGAGTATTCAAATTTGAGTATTATGGTATAAACACACAAAAAAAATTTGGAGTAGAGTTGTTGCAAGTATCTTTATTCAACTCCAATAACAGCAAAGTAAGGTATTATTATATATTTCTTGTCCCATTAGTATAAAATACATGATTTTCAGAAATCTACACAATAACAAAGACACAAGGTTCACTTGCATTAGGGAGAAGTGTTAAATGAAACAAAAATTAATTTGAAAACGAATATCTTAAGTCAGTATTACTATCCGAAAATTCATTTATTTTAAAAACACCTTGGAATAATTCATCAGTTTCTGAGGAATTGTATCCTGATAAAAAAGTTGAAATAATAGTTAAAAACGATTACGCTCAGAGGACGTCACCAGGGGTGCATAAATAAACATCAATTTCATGGGCCGTCTTATCCACTTACAGTTTAACAGCGAAATAAACACCTTTAGCACAACTATAACATATTCAAACATACTGAACGGCCAGATGTCCCATTTCACAGTACAATATGCATGTACTATACATTTCTAAACTGTACCGACCAGGTAATCGCAACAGTGTAAAATCACATCCTGGATAAGAAAAATCCTTCATATTTTCACATACGCTTGGGCAACTAAATACGCTTCAGAAGGCTGTGGCTGTTTGTTCACAAATACATACTCCTAGACAGTTTAATACGGTGCTTAAACTGTAGCATTGAAATAATGCTTGCCTACTATTATATAATAAGGTGCAAAATAGTTATTTAAGTTGAATTTACATAGCGAGTGGCCCAAAAAACGTAGGTATACAGTTGTTGAATCTATTGAATTGTTTCAATTTGAACACCTGCGGGATTAACTTTTCCATAATCCCATGTCATGTTTAAAGTGCTGTTAAATATACAGGAATCCCTCGATTAGTGCGGTTAATGTGTTCTTTAAAAGAGCCGCATCAATCGAATATAATAACTTATAGGAAATCATGTAATTCGTACCTCAAATTTCATTCTTATTAACAATTAATTTCTATTTTGCGTATTTTTAAATCAAAGTACAGGTATATAAGATTTTTTTAAGAAAAACTTATTTAGAGTGGCTTGTCGCATCGTATTCTTCTGTTCTTCATATATTCGGCGGTACTGAGAAATTGCCTCATCAATTTTTCTGCAACTTTGACGGCTTCTATCGTCATCAGGATCTGTTTCTAAACATTTTCCCTTAAATTCTTCAATAACCATGAAAAGTTCTTCTAATTCCTTCTTCGTCATTGTCCTTGATTTATACCTT
>NW_013669211.1:27979-30214 GCF_000517525.1 Limulus polyphemus
CTTGACAAGTAAAATAGTTACCCATTTTCTATTCTTAATTTTTTTTTTAATTTTAATTTCAGTGCTTAAAAGTTACTTTTCAGTTACTAAGGTTAAAATGAAATGTGTGTTACCGCACTTATCGAATATTGGTTATAAAAAAAATTTAAGCGCACTAAACGAAAACGCATTAATCGAGGGATCCTTGTATTATCAATTATAAACTGTATACTTAAAAGTTAATTTAATTACTTTAAATATATTATCAGTTATCAACTGTATACCTACTTTTGGGCCACCTTGTACATGTGATTGTGACGTACATATAAACTTCAGTTTTTAAACTTGAATATCTGTTTCAACATAACTTGTTCATTGTCGAGTTCTTGTCATAAAACGTGTAGTTTTTAAAGAAATGAACAGAAACGTCTCCCTCCCTAAACATTTTCTGCCTACGTCCTGATACACCGAAACAGTTTCGAACATATCATACAAAGTCTTAGCTTTATTTGTTTTGTTCCAATATACAGTCTTAGATTTTCTACATTTTTTTTTATTTTAAGAGCATTTTGACTACATTTCTCTTTTGTAATAAAGGGTCACCTATGGCTCAGCGGCATGTCTGAAGGCTTATAACGCTAAAAAAACGGTTTTCAATACCCGTGGTGGGCACAGCACAGATAGCCCATAGTGTAGCTTTGTGCTTTACAAGCAAACAAATTATAATGGAGAATTATATAAAATCTTCAAAGAGGTGTTTTTTTCAGCGATTCACTGTCTCATACCACCTCAAATGTGAAATACATCAAACGTTTGCTTGTTTTCTAGGAGGGGCAAGTCTTTACTGAAGGAAAGTAAACGAACTCCTAGTTTAAACCAACATTAATCTATTTCAGAACGCTAGCTTCTCATTGCATAAAACATCATCTATTCACAATCTTTCATTTTTGAGACACAACACCAGTTAGATTTGTGATTTGTAATAATAAAACTATAGCGGCGACTCACGTGAGAGTAGCAGGTTTCGTACTATTTTTAACTAGATCGAGTATAACGATAAGCATGAGGGCTAATAACGCTAAAAATCAGGTCTCGATACCGGCGGTGAACAGAGCAAACAAAAATACATCATTATATGTAGCTTTGCGCTTAACCACAAATAAACAAGTAGAGCTAATAAAACGTCTCAGCCCTTCCATCTAAAGAACACTGATACAAAGTCACATGAAAAATTTATATCGCATGACTTCGGCTTTATTTCCTTCCTCAGTTGCTATATTATTTACTGAATGAATATGAAAGTTTTTACCTTTCAGGTACACGAACTGAACAATACGTTCCTTCTCTTAATAGCCTGTATATTGAATAGAAAACATATTCTATCGTTTAACGTTTATTATACTGCATTACAAAAAACTTAACTGTTAAATCACATGTTCTCAAGTGATTTATTGGGCTTATTAATGAAGTTTCTGTAATCTTTGAAAAGAGATCATCCACCTTTAGAAAAGATCGCGTAGTCGATGTACTTATGGCTCAGACATGGCAACTATTCTGTCAGAATGGTAACTTCATATCAAATTAAGGTAAACATGAATGCCTCAAGGTTTGTGTGGTATACTAACGATAGTAAGTTAGGAGAAATAGAAAATAGATACGACTTGACTCTAGAAAATTAATATTTTTCACACGTTTTGCCTATGAGGTTTTCTTGAAGACAACATTTCTAATACGTGTACTTATAGGCGGCGTCAACATTGAAGATGGATATATATACATACTTATCTTGAAGTGAAATCACCATAAATTACGGTTACTGGTGGTACAGCGTAAGTTTATGAAGTTAGAACGTTAAAATCTAGAATTCGATTCCAAGCGGTGTACATAACAGATAGCCCATTGTGGCTTTACTTTAAGACAAACCATGCATTATGGCGTATATATATTTCTGGAATTAAATCATGTATGACTTCTGTTTTTAGAAAGTATATCTTGAATAGTGTTTGCTTCGTTTTTGAGCCATTATTATTAATCAGAATATCTTGTCTCGTGCGTGATAACATTAGAACGCCTTCACTATAGCTTATTGTGAGTTTTCGAACACTGTATACAGGTCATTAGAGCATTATATGATCTTATATTTTTATTTATTTTCTATTATGCATTTTCTGTTCATCCTTGAGTTTTGTGTTTATTATTTTGCAGGGTGAAATCATCTATATTATTATTTTGCTTGTTTGTATGTACGACCGTTAC
>NW_013669211.1:30553-33342 GCF_000517525.1 Limulus polyphemus
AAAATATACTTTACTAACCATTTTGTACAACAGAATATTAAAAACTTATCAAAGTTTATAAAAAAGGTTTGACGTTAGGTCGTCGAATAACATTATAAGTTTATTTATCGACAGTATTAAGTACAGTAAAGTTAAGTCTTAACTAAACTAAAGTAAAAAAAGAAAAAACGTACACAGGTTACAGTGTTAATTCATCTCTTTATCGAACTTAGGCCTAACATAAGTTAAAATTTTATAAAGTACGGCTTATATACAAGTGGATTTACACATTTCGTTGTCTAAGATTACAATTCGTTTGTATTGTACTAGAAATGTTATATTTAAAGAAGTACTGTTGCGATAAAGATACTAATTTGGCCGGAAATGTATTGCAGGTCTCTGCTAGTACATCATAACTGTACTTCAGTGTTTGAAACATTTAGCTCTGTTTCAGTGAAACGCAAAGTTTAATGTCATGATATAGGATTAAAGAGTTTTTTCGCATCGACAGTTTATAAGTTCAAATCCTTTCACCGGGGCCGGCATGGCCTAGCGTTTAGCATGTTTGGACTGTGAATCCGCACTTTGGGACAATGGGTGAACTATAATAGCGACGGCTAAATTCAACTATTCGATTAGAGTATCCGAAGAGCTGGAGCTGTTCATTAACTGTCTTCCCTCCTGTCTATCAGTTTAAAATTAGAGACGGCTAGCCCTTGTGCAGCTATGCGCGAATACCCGAAACAAACAAACGAGAAAAGATGCAGCTGTTTTGAGAAGTTTGACGGAATCGTAAAGAAAAATATTAAGTAGGAAAGTAATAAGTTGTGGAAGTATAGATTTGTTATAAATATATTCAACGAATGTGTTGTAAAACACCACGCTCCACGCTATAGTAACTTAATACCGAAAACAACTTCCTTAATTGGATTTATATAACTGTTTTAAGTTGTAAAGTTTGAGCTGTTTGAAGTTATAAGTTAAATTAGATATTTTAATGAAAAATTATAAAACTCTGTTACTATATACATAACAGTGTTTACCAGGTATGATAATGGGATGAGCACTTATATAATCCTATATTCTAGATATAATTATTTACATTTTCTAGTTTTCAGTAAATGTAAAATATATAGTATTTTTCAAAATGCTTCTCTCTGTGGATTTACATTCCTGGAAGGTAATTAGAACAATAAGAAACGTCTATCAACTTACTAATGAGTAATTTAAATGATTTGAGCAGACCAATAAATTCATAAACGATTAAAGAGGGCAGGGTAATTCGGATGTTTAAACCTAATGTCTCTAGGCAACACGTATACAAAGTTTGTAAATAGGCGAAGGAGCATATTAATCTAATGTTGGTGACTTTCCGATCAAAGATCAACTTTCATAGACGTTGTGTAATTATTTTAGACGTTGAAATGTGGATATACACTGAGTTGTTTTACGAACTAAAAAAAACTTGTTTGAAAACAACATAACTCTGATTAAGATTTTTTTTCCTTATTCTTTATTAGTAATGGGTAAAGTGCTTTTGCTAAAATTTATATTCGAACATTTTCTTATTTTTGATTCCAGACGAGAAGAGTATACAATGTTGCAGCCCTCTACGATTAAAGTGAATTAATGTCAGCCACCTGGCGAGGAAACTGGTCTCGCGTCTCGTGAAGTGTGTCTCGGGTTCTTAGAAAACCTGAAAGCACAAGGTTAAGACAAGCACAACATCACGAGTCTCTTAGTTAAAAGTCCGTCTTCCCAACTAATTTTATTTTCTTCAATATCAAGTACACCATAGATTGTTACTATATCTCATAGGAAGGTGCAGTAAAAGTATGTTATTCTATCTTGTTGTAGTAATGACTGAATTAACAGAAAACTTGTATAAAATATGTTTTTATATTGTCACATGAATACCACTGCTTTGTTACACATGAGAGAGATGTGGTTGATATCATATCATTAACAACCTTGTTTTACATATTTATATTCTAATTTGTGTACTTAAAAAACACGTATTAAAGAAATCAGAATGCGTTTTTGAAATCACAAGAAGAATGGACAACGGATGGAGTTGCTATTTTACGTTTTCCAATTTCTGTAATTAATACACGTTAATCACAATACCAATAAGTATTGCACGAAACGACTGTTGAAATCATATTATACAGAAAGGAAGGGTTAGTGTAATGAATTTTAACTCATGTTTTCAGTTACTATGTATTATAATATAAAATATAAGGTGGATCATAGCGAACCACTCTATAAAAGAAAACGAAAGAAGAAGTAAAACAACAAAGCTTTCTACACGATTAGAAAAAGTAACACAACAAAGCTTTCTACACGATTAGAAGAAGTAACACAACAAAGCTTTCTACACGATTAGAAGAAGAAGTAACACAACAAAGCTTTCTACACGATTAGAAGAAGTAACACAACAAAGCTTTCTACACGATTAGAAGAAGTAACACAACAAAGCTTTCTACACGATTAGAAGAAGAAGTAACACAACAAAGCCTTTCTACACGATTAGAAGAGAAGTAACACAACAAAGCTTTCTATACGATTAGAAGAAGTAACACAACAAAGCTTTCTACACGATTAGAAGTAGGAGTAACACAACCAACTTTCTATACGATTAGAAGAAGTAACACAACAAAGCTTTCTACACGATTAGAAGAAGGAGTAACACAACAAAGCTTTCTACACGATTAGAAGAAGTAACACAACAAAGCTTTCTACACGATTAGAAGAAGTAACACAACAAAGCTTTCTACACGATTAGAAGAAGTAACACAACAAAGCTTTCT
>NW_013669211.1:34239-39492 GCF_000517525.1 Limulus polyphemus
ACAAGTAAGTCACTACCACTCCAGGAACTGAATAAATAACAAGTAAATCACTACCACTCCAGGAACTGAATAAATAACAAGTAAATCAATACCACTTCAGGAATTGAATAAATAACAAGTAAATCAATACCACTTCAGGAACTGAATAAATAACAAGTAAATCACTACCACTCCAGGAACTGAATCAGTAATAAGTAAGTCTCTACCACTTCAAGAACTGAATCAGTAATAAGTAAATCACTACCACTCCAGGAACTGAATAAATAACAAGTAAGTCACTACCACTTAAAAACTGAATAAGTAACAAGTAAGCAACTTAGTTTTAAGCAGTGATTTAAGATTTTTTTTTAAAGACAATATACATTTATATATTTTTTTTGCAGAGGTGGCAGAGACGCTGGTTTGTGCTCTATGATGACGGTGAACTTACATATTCTGTTGATGAGCATGTAAGTTAAACTTGTATTTATATCTAAATGTTATGGTTTGTGCTCTATGATGACGGTGAACTTACATATTCTGTTGATGAGCATGTAAGTTAAACTTGTATTTATATCTAAATGTTATGGTTTGTGCTCTATGATGACGGTGAACTTATTTATTCTGTTGATGAGCATATAAGTTAAATTTGTATTTACATTTAAATGTTAACAGTTAACAAATGTGTAACAAACCAATCAACTGTTTTTTTTGTTTTTTTATAGTTTCAATAATGTTTCCAAAATATGTTACAAGTGTCATTAATTTATATTTAATTTGATTTTTAATATAAATAATTTTGTTTGCTATTAAGCACAAGGCTACACAATAGGTATTTGTGCTGTGCCCACTGTAGGTATTGCCTGTTATAAGCCTTCAAAATTACTAACTACTAACCCACTATGGGGTTTATTTAAATATGCATAGAAAAATTGTATTTCAGTTATTCTAACAGAAAGAATATCAGATGATAAAGAATGAATGATTTAAAATAATGAATAAACTTACTTAAACGTGCAGGAAAAGTTTATTTTAAATTATACATTCTCTGTCATGTGGTGTTCTTCTGTCTGACACACACACACACACACACACACAAAGATACTCCTCTCAAATGATGCTAGCAGGGAAGGAAAACTAACATTTGGTTTTTAAAGATGAAGTTTATATAATATGTGTAATGTGGACTTATTTTCATCTTCCAAAACACAAGATCAAAGGTTGGATGCTCATTAACTCTAAAAACTTTATGCATTTTGTATAACAAAAATCAAGTTTTTTTTTGTGAGCTTCAACTATTTTTTTTTTTTCTATAAAAATAGTAAAAAGATTGTAATAACTAGAGTTATCATTCCAAGTAAGTCCTTCTTAACTAGTCTTATCAGTTTATCAAAAAAATGTTGTTCTTTTTCCCTTTATCATTATAACTTTCAATCAACTATTCTCTTTGTTTTACTCTTTCATAGAGTTTCAAACATAATGCGGGCCCGGCATGGTTGAACTACGAGTGCAGTGTTTCTATCTGAAGCGAATTTCGTTAGCTTAGATATACTTCATCTTGAATTAATATAAAAAGCAGCTTTCCTAGTGGCTTAGCGCCAATATTGGGGCTTATAACGCTAAAATTCGGGATTTGATCCCTGCGGTGGGCACAGCGCAGATATTCCATTTTATAGCTTCGCACTTGAAATATGGCAAACAAATAAATACAGAATGCAAAAGGCAAAACAAATGCAAATATAAATAAAAATTATGTGATTACTTAATTTGTTTATCACGAGAGGGTGCTACGTACCCTAATCGCTCCAAATAGCTTCTTTGGGAAGTTTAGCTAAAATAGTATATATATATATTGTTTTTCTTTGTTTAAGAAATATAGCAGAGTAGCTTAATTTTATAGATATTACACAATTACTATGCTTTTGCTGTTGTCCTTTGGTGCCAAGCTACACAACGGGCTATCGGTGCTCTGTCCACCACAAGGAATCACAAAACTATTACGCATCATATCAAATTTAGAAGCCTCATTTCCTATAGATAAGTATAACAGTAGTCAATGTGGCGCTGAAGATCAAAGAGAGCGTTAAATTAACAAATCTGTAAAACCAGGCGTGTTTGTAAACAATTAAATTTCAATGATATTGAACTTTATGCCATTCCCTTTTAAAAGTAAACCATAATTAAGATGTTTTTTATTCATCTTAGGATGTAAAAAATATTCACTTAAGCAATTGATTACTGATTGTCAAAACGATAATAAACTCAAACAATCGTCGAGAGGATGAAATTCGGAGATGTTGTTTTTCCGTTTACTGAAAAACTAATAATATTTAATGTTTTTCTTGTATCTTATTTATTTTTAGTTGTAAATGCATAATTTGTGCCCTCTTTGCGTGTCTGGTTAAACTAGTACATTAGTACATTTTTTTTAGTTGAATATAATATTCTAATATAAAAGTATTTATTGCTTGCTTGAAAAAAACTATAAACTTTTTGATGTGTAAAGTGTTTATTGAGAAATAAAAGTATTTTTCTGTCGGGATTGAACTAGATTGAGTCCATCTTTGATTGGGATCATTAAACTGACAACCACTACGTGTTAAACATTATTTGATTTTGTTCTAGCCTGTGTTTTTAATAGTTGAAATCTACTAAAAGAAATAAAACAGGCTGTGGTTTCCCATATATTTCTGTTGAACTGTATCAAATAGAATAGGAGTCATCTTCAGATAAGACAGTTATATTGTTTTAACAGGAGGGTTGGCCTCTGGAATGGGTTGCCATCGGATGTTGTGGAGACAGTAAATTTAAGTGAGTTTAAGAGATAGCTTGATAACTAGGTGAATGATAGGGGCTAGTTTTGAGGTTTCTTTTATTTAATAATTTTAGTTGAGTTTAGAGGAAGTGACAGTCTAGATGGACCAATAGGTCCATTGTTGTCCCTAAATATTATGTCATTGTTTGAAACATTGTTGTACTTGTCTTGGATTTTTCACATGTGTCATTCAAAGACTACTTCGAGTTACGCCAATGTTACACAGTCTTTATTGCCTGATGAAAGGTGTCTGCCCGAAACGTTGCATAGAATAAAACTAAAAGAAGTTTTTACTTAGACTTTTCAATTTATCATTTATTATATTTTATCCGAGCTACGATATATATTGATCAAGTATGTAGCATGTAATAACAATAATAATAAAAACATACTAGTAATCAACGACATTATTACACCAAATTTGTTATTTTTCATATTTAATTGGACACTCAACGTTTCATTTTACAGCTTCCCCAGGAGTGTTTTAGTAAAACGCAATCTCTAGCTGACAGTAAAAAGCCTCAAGTTATTTAAATAGTAAATTCTAATCGAATCTATAGCATGCGTTTGACATATTAAGTAGTAAAGCTTATTGTTGGAACAATAAATTACTATTTGTAGTAAACGAAAGTTCTATCTAAGTTACTGATTGAATTAACAAACTTAAGATGAAAAATTAAAATAATAATCATAATTATAGGTGTCATCCTTTGTTCTTATTGATCTATGGTCGTAGTCGTTCGATGAGAAGAGCTTCTTTGAATTTTCTGTCAGTGTACTTGGTGAGGATTTGTACAGAGAATGGTGGGTTTAAGTCAGGTGTTATTTGTCCATAATTAGTTAAAAAATGATTCTACAACTGCGCTTCTTTCATGTTGTTGTTTATAAAGACAGTCAATACGTTCTCCTATCCTTGTTTGTAGAGTTCTTCCGGTTTCCCCAATGTACATACGATGGCAGATATTACATGTGAGTTGGTAAACAACATTAGAAGTAAGACGCTCATCTCTAGACAACAAACACGTTTTGTAAGACAGTTGGCTTCAGTGCAAAGGAGGGTAATGTACTGAGAGTTTGAAAGTTGGTTTTTGATGGTTGGATCTGACAGTTCTATAACTTTAATCGGCAGTTCAGAATGCTGATTATAATTTTCTTGGGGATAGTTTCGTCAATTAGAGGTACCGTATAAGTGATCGTTTTTTTTGTGTGATATCTTTGGAAACTTGCCTTTTCCTTCTTCTTGGTTTAGCTACGTTTTCTTTTTTTATGTTGGAGGGACGATGCTAATTTTTGCGCTTCATAGTCCTTGAAAATTTGCTCAATATATAACAAAAAGGGCATTCGTTGCTGAAAAGGAGTTTGTTTGTTTTTGGAATTTCGCGCAAAGCTACACGAGGGCTATCTGCGCTAGCCGTCCATAATTTAGCAGTGTAAGACTAGAGGGAAGGCAGCTAGTCATCACCACCCACCGCCAACTCTTGGGCTACTCTTTTACCAACGAATAGTGGGATTGACCGTCACATTATAACGCCCCCACGGCTGAAAGGGCGAGCATGTTTGGTGGGATGCGGATTCGAACCCGCGACCCTCAGATTGTGAGTCGAGCGCCTTATCCACCTGGCATTCGAAACACAAATATTAATCATCAGATAACAAAATGCCACAAAATACGCTACTCTATAAAATTTGTTTACTCCATCTTCATATTATTTCAATGCTAGAGAATATGTCGACATTTTGTAGCTTTTCACTAACTCTAGTACCACCATACCTTAATCCTTCAGTTCTGAAAGTTGCAACATTAAACGTATTTAACTGAAGTGATGAAAGTTGATATAGCTCGAAATTACAGCCCTCAACTGTACGTGGCATGGGCTTGGCCATTCAAAAGTAAGCCAGATATACAGGGTGGGCCATAGCGAATTCTCCCTATTAAAGACACTTATCCTCTTGTGTTCCATGCGACATTTTTCATGTAGGGATGTGTATTTGTAATACTGTGTGAAAACTTTGAACATTGGTAATATTACACTGATTCAGTGATGGTGTAAATACAACTTAATCACGAAGATTTATTTGTTTGTTGAATTTCGCGCAAAGTTACTCAAGGGCTATCTGCGCTAACTGTCTCTAAATTTTTTAACGATAGGCTAGATGGAGAACATCTAGTCAACACCATCCACTGCCAATTCTTGGAATACTCTTTTACCAACGAAGAGTGAGGTTGATCATCACATTATAACACCTCCATGGCTGAAAAGACGAGCATTTTTAGTGAGGAGATTCGAACCCGCGACCCGCTGTTTGCTAGTCGAGCGTCCTAACCACTAGGTCAATCCATGAACTAATCGTGTAGAAACCTTTGTTGTGTTACTTCTTCTTCTAATCGTGTAGAAAGCTTTGTTGTGTTACTTCTTCTTCTAATCGTGTAGAAAGCTTTGTTGTGTTACTCCTTCTTC
>NW_013669211.1:40397-41168 GCF_000517525.1 Limulus polyphemus
CGGATTCGAACCTGCGACCCTCAGATTGTGAGTCGAGCGCCTTATCCACCTGGCCATGCCGGGCCCTGAAAAGGAGTGACTTTAGTTCAGAGCGTGAGTGTTTTTGTCACTACAATAGCGATGGATTCTTTTTAATTCTCCAATAATTGCACCTTTCTTGGAAGCTTTTGGATTATGAAAGTTGGTGTCAAGAAAAATGGGTCTTTGAATTGGTTTTTGAAATAAGATACATTGTATATTATTGTCATTATAGAGTGATTCAGGGTGAATTGGATATTGAGGTCTATGAAATTCAGAAAGTTTAGAAATTTGATTAAAGAAGGAAAGCCATGGTTCCATAGTTGAAACACGTCATCGATGTATTTAAGCCAGATATCTGAGTCGGTGTTGATATTTTTTTCGCCACTTGTCGAATGTCGTTGTTTCAAAACATACATAAATAACAGGTACTCGATTACCCATTACGACATCACTTAATTGATGATATAGTTTCTGTCGAAACGAAAATATCCATTCTGAAGGATAAAATGTAAGATTTCTGACAGTGCCACTTCCAACTCGTACATATCCAAATTGTTTATGTGATTTGGTTGTTGTTAAACACAAAGCATCTTATGCCTGCAGCCTTACCGCTGAGCCACTGAGGGCTGTTTATGTGAGTCAATATGAATGTACACACTACATTGAGTGCCCGGCATGGCCAGGTGGATAAGGCGCTCGACTCACAATCTGAGGGTCGCGGGTTCGAATCCGCATCCCACCAAACATGCT
>NW_013669211.1:42168-50243 GCF_000517525.1 Limulus polyphemus
CTTTTCTATGTAAGTACGTTTTCTTTCTTTTTTGCCCCCCAGTGGCATAGCGGTATGTCTGCGGACTTAAAACGCTAGAATCCGGATTTCGATACTCGTGGTGGGCAGAGCACAGATAGCCCATTGTGTAGCTTTGTGCTTAATTACAAACAAACTTTCTTTTCTTGTACTCAACTTTTATACAATGACAAAGGTGAGATAAACATGTTGATGGGTGATCATATTTATGTACACACTACTTTCAGTATTTAATTTCTGAGAATTACATCCTGTTTTTAGTAGTAATTTATAGAAATTTTATCTGAATCTTTGGAAAAATAGACAATTAATATATGAGCTGTAGTTGAAATTATACGATCTGACTCAAAACAAACATGGTGATCTGTAGACGTCTAAAAAAAAGATTACAGCAATGTCTTGAACGAAAGAGGATAGTAATAAATAAAAAATCTTTACTGTCAAAATTTAGCGTTTTTTGCACAGAACAAGTATTATTTCAAATACGTGACGCTGTGCTAAGTTCAAAATGTTTTCTCGTCGCTCAACTACACACACCTAACTCATATAATATGTAAATTCCATACAAAGCACACAACTGTTTATACACAAGTTCAATTGAATACTTGTGTATATATATATATAAACTGTGTGTGTATATAAGCATACATATGCATGTATTTCACTAAATGAAAATAATGTGATCTTATCAAGCTTGATACTAACTTATGAAGATTACAAATTAGCGAGGCAGTTAAAATTACGATAAAAACAGGAGTGAAATCTTACTGTAAGAATTGTGTGCTTACGCTAAGTACGAATAAGTTAAGAAACTCTGAAACCAAATACGGGTATGATTAATCCGTGAGCAAGTAGTTAAAGTTCTCACAATTCGTGGGAAGGACGTATTTATACCAACATTCCATTTTGATTAGAAGCTTGTTTGGAGAGATGGAAATACTAAAAGAATAACATTCATTTTAACTACTCGGTTGTATTTTAACCATTATTAATTAAGAAAAAATAGAACAGTAGAACAGTATAGAACAGTAATAAACAAAAAGTAATGATACTGGATTTTTAACCTGAACGACACGTTACATAACACATGGGTTAAACGGCCAGGTCAGAGACTTGGATCCAAGTACTGTCCAAAAGGAGGGCAACCAGACAACAGTCCCCACCACTAATAGACGGCTACTCTGAGCCAAACAGTTATAACGCCACTTTAGTTGAAAATGCGGAGGGTGTTCAATGGCATATGATGGCTCGAAATTTGGACCTTCCGATCCTCAGGCCGAAAAATGAAAAATAACTGGTGAAGCAACTGACTATCCATTTACTTCATGGCTCTGCAAACACATACTCTGAGGATTGAATAACTTAGTGTCAGAGTAACTGTAGAAAATGAAATAAAACAAAAGCTGTAGCTAAGCAGCGGATTATTATTTTGCAATAATTTTAAATATTCAGATATTATTTTGTAGAATGTACGCTACAATCGTGGAACAGAAAATCTACGTTCCCACAATTCTCGGTAATACACACCACAATGTGGAAGGCAAGGCTACATTCAATCATCTTTATGATATTTGAACAGCAGAGCAATTAGAATAAAAAGCTACGTTTAGACAAACTCCTGGGTCTCTTTCGTTGTAGATTGAATTTTAAGAATTTTATATATGCTTGAAGTATAAAAACCAGCTGAAGTTTTTTCTCGAGATATCCAAGTTCAATCGGTTATAAATCTAGTGGAGAAAAAAATTAAACCGAACGATTATTCTAAACATTATATTGAAAGATTGAAGAGCATCAAGTCACCAGATTATAAGTGTTAAATCATCTAACAGATCACCAGACTTCGATTATTGTACACTTAACAATAAAAGCCCAGGTTTTAGAACTTAGGTGATAAGAATCGTAGAGGAACTACAAGCAAAATGAAAGAATGCGACTGTCTAAAAACCGACACAATGCCGCCATTGAAACGTACTCTAAACTGGTTTTATTCGTGACTCCGAAGTTTACGATGGCGGGGAAAAGTTTAACGACAGGTATAAGTGAAATATTTCTTGAAGATATTTTATAATGCACCTTGTAGATATTTTACTTTTGTGAATGCTAAATACAGAGTTATTGATGGGAGAAATTTCGTGGAAAAATGTCTTTTGATTGTTTGGAATTAAGCACAAAGCTACACAAAGGGCTATCTGTGGTCTGCCCACCACGGGTATCGAAACCCGGTTTCTAGCGTTGTAAGTCCGCAGACATACCGCTGTGCCACTGGTGGGCCACGGAAAATGCATTGTGTATTATACATTAATCACACATATGAAGTAGAGATGGCTGATATGGGTAATATTATTATTTTTTTATTTTACAGAACACAAAGATATAAAAATATAACGACGTTTTGACCTTTATAGATCATCATCGAGTAAATTAGAATTCCCCGAAACCGGTAAAACTCAGTGACATGTGGTAAAGCGAATGATAGATTAGGTTTCACATTCATTTTTTTATTAAGAAATAAAGTTTCAAAATAGGCTTTTAAAGGCAATTACAAATTTAAGATCATACCCTATGATTCGGGAACAACAATGATACAGTCTTGGCCAAAATGTTTGAATACTGTTCTATATTGATGTTATTGTCTGCATGCATGGAGTAGTTATTGAGTAAATGCCCGAACAGTAACAGAAAAGTTAGCGTATGATCGGTCTAACAAGTACGAGTCGTTATTCTGGTCTGTATAAGTTGTTTTGAGCATGTCTTCGTCAAAACACATATACACACCTGTTTTGTATAAAAGGGTGTTCTTTTGGTAAAATCCTTTTCGAAACAGATCAACGCTTTGTTCAAACAATTTCTCTGTAGTTGATGTACACTTAATCCTCGTCACGTGCCAGAAGTTATATTGCGTTAATTTGTCTGACTGTCCATAAATGGAATGAAGCAAATGGACATTGCCAGAACAATAGAGTACTCCTAGTGTACTGAATCCAGAATCCACAAACGTCATCGGACGACAGGAAACGTTGTTCCAGGAAATTCTACGGGTAGACACCAAAAACTACTGCCAGAGATGACCATGTTTTGATAAGGTCAACACATTAAAGTCGAAATAAGTCTTGTAACACCTTACGACAGGAATGGCATGAACACATTCATTCCAAAATGTCCAGAAGAACAGTGAATAGGGGACTGACCAAACAAGATTATTTTGCAAGAAGGGCTATCTGCAGACCGATATTAATCAGAATCCACCGCTGTCACCGTGTTACTTTGGCAAGACAGCATGCTAACATACAGTTAGGACACTGAAGCCATGTCATCTTTTCAGGTGAGCCCTGTTTCTGGCTTGTTAAAAACTGATGGTAGGATTCGTGTTCGTCGTTTGCCTGGACAACAGATGAGGGAAGATTGTCTTTTTTAGAGGAACACACAAGAGGTGGTGAAGCACATGTTTGGGCAGCTATTCATCATGGTGGAGAAACTGCTCTTCATATCCTCCAGGGAAATTTCAATGGCGCTTCCTAAAGGCAGTAAATGGAGACGATATTTTTGCTATATGCTAGGCCAAGGTTTGGCAATAACTTTGAGTTTCAGAATGATAATGACAATGCCCACAGTGTGCACATTGTACAGGATTATCTCGACCAAGAGGACATTACAAGACTGCCATGACCAGCAATGTCTGTAGATAGTAATCCCACTGAGAACTGTTAGGCAGAACTGAGCTGTAAAATTCCTTACCACGACCCTAAACCAGATACTGTAGCTGAGTTACAGCGCCTTCTAGTCACAAGTTGGAATGAAATTAATTTGGATTACATTAATAATCTCATTGACAGCATACTACGTTGCCTTGTGGAGGTTAATAGAGTACGAAGAGGAGCAACCAAATACTGAATGTTTAATATGAACTGATATAAAGTTACAGACGCTATTTATAATAATTTGGTGTTATATTTTGTCATTATAGATGTTTTGGTAAGGTTTTGTTGCGATGGGGAAATGCTGAATTATAGATTTATCTACAGGTGTTTGATAAAATAGTTTGCTGTTCTAATAAATTGTTTCTGGTATCCATAGAACCTGTCTCATTACACAAGTTACGTATGTAGATACATAATATAACATGCATTTCTCAGTACGACAGAGCTAAGTGTATTTGTATTCCATCTTAATAATAATGGCCTTATTTGTTATAAAATATCCAAACATTTTAGCCAAGACTGTATTTAAACCAATTCTCACAAATATAACAAAAACACATGAAAATCAACCAAAATTATACTATAATTAAGAAAAAACCAGTCTCTCCCCTTATCTTCACTTCTATTAGATGTTTACATCGTATCGACGTCATGGATTCGTTACTATCTATACAAAAGTAGAAGAATCATAGACACACTTTTGTACATACCCTTAAGTTATATAATATGATGAACACAGCAAAACGAAGTACGCATGGACCAGATGCTGTACATGCTTCCTTGTGAAGTTTTACAGAGGAAGTTTTGTTACACCATGCTCATTCCTACCTTGTTTTCTCACTTTTTGGTGCCCCATTCCTATACTTTCAATTTTTTAAAATATTTTTTTCCACTTGTTCATGCACTTTTTTTCATACAAAGTGACATGATCTTATGCATCATTCATTCATTTGTATTAATATCCTGTATGTGCACCATAATATTATGGTATGTGCAAACAATGATGTATGTGTGTGTGTGGTGTGCATTCTATTCACTTATGGTGTGTGTACATACTCTATAGTGTGCAATGTCATTTGAGTGATGTAGTATGAGTTGTGGTTGTGTGCATATAATAAGAGTTGATAAATTAGATAATTAATTTAATTAACTACTTGACACTAGCACTAGTACGTGGTCCCTGTGTTATGGTTCTATTTGGTGCAATTACAACTATGGTAAGTATGTTTGTTACACAGCTAGAAGCGTTCAACAATGCCAGTCAGTCAGTGAGGTTGAGAAATTTGTGGTTTTGTGAATTAACACATGACACATAGCTGTACAAATGTCAACAGTACTGTGATCTTAGTCATGGTTTTGGTCATAAGACATGGGAGGGTCAGGTGTTCTGCTGCTCGGTATTCGGTCGTTGTGCGCCACCTGGGAGAGTCAGGTTCTATTCAGAGGTCAGGTGTTCACACAAGGTTTTGCCTTTACTTTATATATGGCTAAATTAGAACAAAGTAAAGCTTTATATGTGTTTAGATGTGTGTGTGTTTTGTTGAAGGGTATTTTATAATTGAAATGCTTGTTCTATTACTGGTTTTATAATTCAGAAAGAATTGATCAAAGACAAATCACAATCAAACAATTTTCGAACAAATTACGTACTTGGCGTCAATATGACCATACGTTAACAATCAACTAAGCGCAGCCTGAAGATTTTTTTATGAGTTTTGGTTTAATTTGCGCTTTAGTGTTAGATCGTAGTAAAAAAAAAATAGAACTTAATCGTAGATCTTCAGGCTGCGCTTAGTTGATTGTTAGCATAAAATAATTAGAAACTATTTTCCCTAAAACTACCGCGTTTTTTTCGGCTACTCTTTTTGTTAAGGGCCTGGCATGGCCAGGTGGTTAGGACACTCGATTCACAACCTGTAGGTCGCGGGTTCGAATCTTGTTACCGAACATGCTCGTCCTTTTAACCATGGGGGTATTTAATGTGACTATCAATTTCACTATTCGTTGGTTAAGAGTAGCCCAAGAGTTGGCGGTGGGTAATGTTGACTAGTTGCCTTTCCTCTAGTCTATTATTTCAAAATTAGGAACGCAGTTAGACCTCAAGTAGTTTTGCGTGAAATTCAATAAACAAACAAAATCTTGATATTAATGTTTACTTGTCTCAAACACCTGTTTCACACTTTGGCTGTCATAAAAACTGTTAGAACTGAAACTTTCTACTATCTTTCTTTTACCATAGTGCACGATACACCTAATTTTTAATTGAATAATTACAATTATCGCAATAATAGGTAATTCATGTGAACCACCAACAAATGGAGAGCAGTTAGCTTAAACACCAATAACACAACATACGAAATTAGACATGTAAATATTACATGCATGCACTTATAGCTATCAAATAAATAGCAATATTTGTAACAAAATAAAACCTACTGAATGCATTATGTTAATTAACAGGTAGCCTAGCTTTTCACTTTAAAACACCCCCTAGTGGCACAGCGGTATGTCTGCGGGCTTACAACACTAGAAACCGGGTGGGCAGAGCAGAGGATAGCCCATTGTGTAGCTTTGTGCTTAACTTCAAGCAAACACTTTTATAAATTTTAACGGGTATATTTGAATATCAATAATATTCACAACTTATACTTGTATTTTCAATATTATAAAAAAACAATACTAAACATTCTCGAGTAAATGCTTTTGATTCAGTATTAGAAATTCCTGACTCACTAACGAGATATCTGATTTTATAACCAACAAGTGGTCGAATCCCTAATTATAAATCATCAATAATGTTGCTATCAGTACTATTTTACAAAATACTCACTAACTTAAATTTCTTTTAATTCACTTAAAATTTCCAAACTATTATTTGGTATTTTTATTATTGATTGCTCTTCCAAACTTTATGTAAACATAAAATACTTTCAATTAGGGATGACAAGTCTCAATAGATGACGCCACGTAACTGACCATAACCAGACTTAAAAGTTTTCCTAGAAGAGTGGAATACTTTATCACATAACGACTATCCAGCATAATGTAATTAATTTTAAAACTACTTAATGTGGTCACGCGAGGTTTCCAACGGTTATAATATTTAATCGCTTATAGTTTAATAGGGTATCTTTTACTTTTCACATGATCAGTCATGTGTCCTTTATACGAATCAAATAACTGTACCTGATATCTCGCAGCATATCATGTGGTATAACAGCTATGCAATTCTTAATTGACTGCTTTAAAGAGCTTAATTAATTATAGTGCACGGACAAAGCGTTTAGTGAAACTATTACAACTAATCCAATTGTATTAACACAACGTTGAAGACAAGGCTAGGTGTAACAGGTATGTGTTGTGTGTGGATTACTCACCACGTCAAACATTTGTAAAACTGTTAAGAAAAAAAAACAAACTGAAAATAAAGCACATAGCTTTGATAAAAATGTTTGGGTAAAGAGAGTGGTAAGAGTTATATAGGTACAATTATTTTCGCTTATTGCTAAGCACAAAGCTACTCAATGGGCTACCTGTGCTGTGCCCGCCATGGGTATCTAAACCCGGTTTTTAGCGTTATAAGCCTTCAGACTTAATGCTGAGCTACTGGTTCGCATGGGTTCAATAAGATATTTTTGTTTGTTTGTATGTTTACAGTTCAGCACATAGCTACACCATGGGCTATCTGTGCTGTTAAGATATTTTTATATGCAAAGTTTAGTAAGGTAAAGGAAAATAAGTAAAAATTGGACAACGCATTTAATCTGTTCATTAATTTACGTTTCACAAAGTTTCTCCTCTGCTGTAGCTTCTTTTATATGAGCTCCCAGGTAGCTTAACAATAAGTATGCGGGCTTATCGTGTTTAGATACCTGCGATGTACAGATAGCCCATTATGTAGTTTTGTGCTTATCAACAAACAAACAAATAAAACCATCATTATACTACCAATATGCTATAGTTAGCGATATTGGAAATAAGTTCAATCAGAAGTGTCGTCTGTCTTAATGTAGAGAATACGCTTTAATAACGTTTTTCCAAAGTCAAATTTTAACCTTTACCTTCTTCTAATGAACACAGTAGTACAATCCAATTAATCATATTTATGTATGGTGTTTTGAAATGCATTTTACTTACTCTGTAATCCTGTATTTATATAGAAATTTTGAAGAATATGCAGCATTGATACTACTAATTTATTTTTGTGAATTATTCAGTGTAACGAATTTCCTATTATATATATTTATCTTAATATCGACATTGTTTAGATTAAGTTTATGTTTAAAAACATGCATTGCTTATAGTGTTAGATGTGTATTGCGAAACTCCAGCCTATTCTCCAAAGTTGTAGAAGATTCT
>NW_013669211.1:51310-64485 GCF_000517525.1 Limulus polyphemus
CGTTTAACTTCAGTGGATTCTCATCGGACATTAGTATTTTTACGAAAACATTACCTAACGTCATCGGTTGGAAAATATCGGTGTGTGTGTGGCTGGTACATAACGAAGGACAAAGCTAGCTAGTTTCCCGTTAAGCGAATCGTACCTACATCAACTCATAAGTAACTCGCTCATCGTGAACTCTCGATAAGATATCAAGGAAGTTCCAGACTAGAAAGAAGACTTTATGCTGTTTGTAAGTTTGTGAAACTTTTGTTTATAAATCATTGTTTGTAATAACTATTTGTACTAACCGTTATTGTGAATTGTATTGTTGTGTGTATATTAAAACGTATTTGTGTTAAACAATAGAAAACTGTGTGTGTATCAGTCTTGTTGGCAAATATCATAAACTGACTATATATCGGCTTTTACTAAACTACTGAATTTAAAGTATCATTTAGCTAGGTTTCAGACCATTCGAAATTCTAATACGTTCCATTAGTCAAACAAGCTGTTTACAATACTTAAAAATAAATGTGAAGCCCGATCTGTCATTCAATTTATCACTTGTAATATAGGATTGCTGTGTGAGTAAAATACATTTCAAAACACCAAACGTATAACAGTCCGCCACTTTACGAAACCTAGTCTTATTCTTTCGAATTACCCTTGTCCAGGGTCACTGGTGATGTATGGAATTCACCCAAACTGGTATAACTCAGTGACAAGTGGTAAATTAAATTGAATGATAGATTGGGCTTCAAATATATTTTTCGTATTTATATTTGATTAGTTGTAGGGATATTGTAGTCAAAAATAATGAGTTATGAATGTAATGGATACGTGGTGTTGACGAGAGTAGGTTTTAACAATGAGATGATGATACCCCACTTTTAAATCAGTTGTTACTATTTGTCCAAAGCAAGTGTCTCTATGTATATTTGTTTTAATATGAATCATTTTCTTATTGTAAACTAACTGGAGTACCCGTCCCCTGGATGAAAGCTATGTAAATTCATGATTAATGAAAGGTTATCTTAAGACATGAAAAGTTGCTTCCCTTATATGTAATTGTAAAACACGCAAATTTGCCTGTATTTCCCCATGGACCCAACAAACCTGCATGCCAACTTTGGCGAAGACCCATTCACAAGAGGTGAGGTAGTGGTAAAAAACGCAAAAACGCCCAGAAAAAACACAAAATGCAAAACTGAAAATTTTATGTACCCCCGCATGGGCCTAATGAACCTCCATACCAATTTTAGTGAAGATCCATCCAAACCCTTCGAAGTGGTTACATGGACACACAACAGACAGTACTATTATATTTATATAGATTCTATCTAAAATATGAGTTAAGTATCAGTCCACGCCAGATCATTCCTTGCGTAGCAATACCCAGGTTGTACTTAGATGCTTTTAATTAGGTAGTTCTGAATAAACTGACCACCATCACGTAATGACAAACCCATTCTTGTTTATCAGGCTTCATTTTCTTTGTGGGATCTCAGGGAGTGTTCGAGAAAAAAGTTGTTATCGCTTACTTTAGGAGGTAACAAGATAATATCAGGTAAACAAAGAGAAAGAAAGTCGTTGATATTGTCGTAGTTTTCTTTTATAAGTGGGTTTGGGCATGCCTTAGTAACTAGCGTGCCTCGGCCATAAATCTGAGGGTCGTCGGTTCGCGTCCCGTTGCCACACAAACGCATTTTTTGGGTTATAGGTGAACTATAAGAGTGAGGATCATATCCCACAAATCGAGCGTAGCCCAAGAGTTGGCGATGGCTGCCGTTGGCTAGCTGCTTACTTTCAAACATGAGGGACTACTATGCGCGGGTAGTCCTGTGTAGCTTTAAGCGGAAATTCTAAACAAACAAAGAATTCTTCCATGTCCCCAGTCTTTGATAATATTTGACAACATTCAGCTGACTTCGATATGTAGCTTGAGTCAAAAGAAGTATAGAAATTTTGGGTTTTTTATTCAGAAAATTATGTAGGATTTATCATAACTTTTTCTGATAGCCAATGTAGCATTTGATAAGAAATAGCTCAATATCATAATGATATAAACTAAATTACTGAACAGTGCAGGATTGGATAATTTTGGGGCCCTGTTCGTTATTATTATTATCAAAAACAGTCTTAAATCATTAGAATACGCACAAGCTCCACTGACAGTGCAAATACATTTGTTCTTACTCTAGTAATTTAATATATAATTAATTAAAAACAATCCTTGTATCCCACTCCATTAAACTCAAAGACAGACTGAGAAAGCACTGCGGTCATTGTAAAACATGAACGAGTGAATGAAGTTTATGAGTATTCTTAAATTAGGTCAATTGTGATTGTTTTAAAGAACTATTTCTGGAATTTCTTTGAGGTATCCCCCCCCCCCGTGGTCGGGGGGTCCCTCTAAGCTGGGGAACCTGTGCAAGTGCACCGAGTGCACATTGGTTAATCCAGATCTGTTACTGTATGCTAGTAAATTACCTGGAACAATTCAAAGGAGACAACAGTTACGCAGGCAGTAAGGAACACTCTGCTTTGAACATTCACAGGCACTTGTCAGTTTTCAAGCAAATCTGATTCTTGATCCTTCATAAGGGGGGGGGGGGTTAAAATTATGAAAATTTCAAAATTCTAAATGTGAATAGATCCCTCACGCCCATAACAATTTTCATGCAAAGCAGTTCAGTCAGTCTTGAAAGACTCCAAAACCACTTTTACTCTTTCATACGGAAACTTAAATATAATAAAAATATTCAAAATATGAATTCAAGTTACTCTTTAAACGACTCCTTACAAATTAATACAAATGTCCAAGCAATTGGTTCTGGCAACCCCGATAATTCTTATAACTCCTTGACCTCCATGTTTTTAGAGCAGTCTCCTATTCACGATTCTTTCAAAAAGTGGTTTGTGTTCTGTGAGACTCAAGAACCCAGAAACAAAATTTCAAGCTGTTTTGTAAAGAATTATGAGAGGAATTCAAAATTCAAGTAACATAGACACATACAATTGAAAATTACTCTACAGACTTAGGCAACATGTAAACGTGGTGCGAAATGACAGTTCACAAAGAAAGAAAAGGTTATTGTAATAATAAAACTGTGCAAAAGGTATTTTATATTTTTATCAATATTTTCAACACTAGATTTTCTTTTTTACTTGCTCAACTGAAAATTATATGTTCAGGATAATATATTAAATCGTATGTTCAGCGTAACATTGCTTAGAAAAATTCCAATTTCGAGCGCTACCTGTTCTCTTGTTACTTACTTTTTTTGCCATCGGTACAGCCCCTAGCCCCCAGTGTCACAGTGGCATGTCTGGGAATTACAACGCTAGAAACCGGGTTTCGATACCCGTGGAGGGCAGAGCACAGATAGCCCATTGTGTAGCTTTGTGCTTAACTTCAAACAAATAAAACAAGCCATCGGTGCGTCATTATACACTCAGTTGATTCAAAACAGTTAGCTAATGGTTTTAATTATGAATAATTTCAAAAATAAAAGAGAAGATCTTAATAAAACATGATTCCATATCAATAAATGTCGTAGTGATCACGCACCATTCTTTTTATACAAATGAGGTTTAAGTATTATGAACACATGTAGAAATTATGCTTTGAGAAAATATTCTAAAACCTTAAATTTTGTCAGTTTGTTTGTAATTAAGCACAAAGCTACAATGGGCTATCTGTGCTCTGCCCACCACGGGTATCGAAACCCGGTTTCTAGCGTTGTAAGTCAGCAGACTTACCGCTGTGCCACTGGGGGGCTAAAT
The DNA here is from genome assembly GCF_000517525.1 of Limulus polyphemus. NCBI lineage: Eukaryota > Metazoa > Arthropoda > Merostomata > Xiphosura > Limulidae > Limulus > Limulus polyphemus. Next base: position 55,082 of record NW_013669211.1, read on the forward strand.
TTTGTCAGACTGATCTTATTGTGATAATGAACATCGTATTAGGCTAAGTACCCGTGGTTTAATCTATTTAACCAGAAAAAGTGTTTATTTATTTTTTAGGGTTTGTTAATACTTATATTAAAATGGGCCGTTGGGAAAATAATGTATAAATTACTCAAAACTGATACAGTTTTGAAAACCAGTGTTGTTGACTAAACAAGGTAAATTATACCAACATAATCGTTTCATAATTTTCTAATCATTAAAAAGATTTTTACACTAAACTTCTGTCTTTAGAAATACACATGTTTTGCCATCTAGTGGAGAAAACTATAAGTTTACTGTTGAATTACTTTAATTTAACCGTGTAATATTGGGTGTCGAATCGAATTCATATGAATCGTTATCACTGGCGTGATTATGTTTAAGACAAAGTTAAGCCATATTATAGCATTCTTATAATGTAAAATGTTTCAAGGTATAGCTTTAACCAGCCCTAGATTTTTTATAAAAGTACTTTATATTAATGTTTTTTTAGTGTTTAAATTTATTTCGATGAATAATTCGGCAATATTTGTATAAATAATAATGCAGTCTTATTTTAGCCACTTTTTATTCTGGAAACTGACACCTTTATATCTCAACGGACGTTAGAAACCGGGTTTCGATATTTGTGGTGGGCAGAGAACAGATAGCCAATTGTGTAGCTTTGCGCTTAATTACAAACAAACAAACAATTATTTCCAAAAAATTACAAGAAACAAACAAACACATTCACAAATATAATCATTATGCAATGGTGGATTAAGCCACCTAGAAAATTCTCGGTGGGGTAGATTTCAATAGAAAAAAAATTAAATCGGGCTTAATCGGGGATCAATTTCCCATTAATGGATTGTGGTGAAGATTGTCTATAAACAAGTAATTACATTACTGTTTTAAAATTATTTTGTGTGAAATAATTTCAGTTCTTAAAATTTTGTGGTCATATAGGTCTGTATGATTTTACTAAGACAGTAAAAGATATGAAAAAAAAGTAAAAGATATTAACACAATTAGACATCTCGGAACGTACAAAAAATGGAAGGTGGGGGAGGGAGTCATAAATGAATAAAAATCGTTTAAAAATCAATAAAAGCGCTTTGAAATATTATTCGACAATTTCATAAAATAACAAGCGCTGTACTGAAATTTCTTTTCGGACACATTGTGCTACTATAATTAAAATAAAAAGCAAAATACTTTTTTTTATATACTTTTAATATGATTGTATTGTGCACACAAAGTACAAATTCAGTTGTTTGCCGTATAATACAAAATCGTAGATAATAACCAATATACATATTATACATATACAAAAAAAGCTACTAACGGTGTAATGTTTAAAATTTGTCAAAGATCTGTAGTTTATTTTTATTTTACCAAAGTTAGCAGACAGCATAGATGAAGATAAGATAAAAAGTTGTTGCCAGCAAAATATGTTTTTTTTTGGGGGGGAGCAAAGGTTTTCAGATCTCAATTTAATTATCGAGGGCATATGCCCCGGATATTTTTGCTTAATTTGTGAAGTTTATGAATAGTACAAGAATTATAGGCTTGGTTTGTTTTGAATTTCGCGCAAAGTTACACGAGGGCTATCTGCGCTAGCCGTGCCTAATTTAGCACTGTAAGACTAGAGGGAAGGCAGCTAGTCATCAGCACCCACCACCAACTCTTGGGCTACTCTTTTACCAACGAATAGTGGGATTGACAGTCACATTATAACGCCCCACGGCTGAAAGGGCGAGCATGTTTGGTGTGACGGGGATTCGAACCCACTACCCTCAGATTGCAACTCTAGCTCCCTAACCACCTGGCCATGAGAATTATAGGCTATCCAGCATTAAGCACAACACTCAGCTCAGTTGTTTTTTTTTCAGGAATCCCTCTCCATCTACCTCACTGGATGGTCGGTATAAAATAATTTTCTCGGGTCATTTTTTTTATCTCTAATCTGCCCCTGTCTACATAACTTAGAATGCTAAATTATAGTTTGAATGTTTTTTGAAGAATTATATCAAAATTCAATCATCGGCTCAGTCCCTAAATTAATACATTTTATAAAAAGGTATTTAGTATTATATATTGTTTGATGTTGAATAAAAGTCGTTTTACTTGGTTGAAAAAACAATACAAAGAAAACGTGAGTTAAATTTAAGGACATTTCCAACTGATATTGCATGCTTTCACTGTATCGTTAAAGGAAAGAAAACGAATCAGTAGTGCAAGTTCTCTAGTTAGTGCTGCCCTCTAGCAATGAAAACACGTAAGACGTCAAACTCGTAGAATGATGTAAGTCAGGTGATGAATGCACTAAAACTAGTAAAAGGGCTAGTAGTAGTATGCTAGAATTTGATATGAAATTGTAATGTGAAACTGGAAGTTTGTTTTCCGTTACCGTTATCTAAAATTTTCTTTAATTTCACGATAATTAATTTTTTAAAGTAAACGTACAGAAAATGGACCGTTTAATCATGCCTAAATCTGGAAGATACGACTATCCCTGTCGAATCGAGGGCTGGATGAATGTTTGCGGTGAGTATCGTACTTCAGCACTCTCAGATTGAAAATTCAAATTTGTTAGCCTAACTTCCGCCCTTTTGCTATTTTTGAGACTGCCGTTGTTGTTCGTTAGGCCAAAGTTTAGTGAAAATGGAATATATTTTTTGAACTTTCAGAGACGTTATATATTTTTGTGCTTTGAATATTCACATAATAAAATAAGATCACCTGTTTATCTGGATAAACTACTATTATGAAAACTAAACTGTTCGATTCTGAAGCCCCAAGCAGAAAACAAACATTAATACTAAATATCTGACTTTATTACAACGTTGTTTCATCACACAGATACTGAGTTAATAATATTTATAAAAACTATAATTTGACTACGATATTATTAGTATTATACATAAAATTAAAAACGAGAATACTACGTGTTGCTTCGCTTTAAAATTAAATGTTGCAATAAAGAGTTAGATATTTAGTATTAATGGTTGTTTTCTGCCTGGGGCTTCATGTCGATCGAACAGTTTAGTTGTTATTATTGTAATGCAATGTCACACATACAATCATAATATTAACAAAGCTATCGAAACTATTCGGGGTAAAAGCATTGGAAATTAAATAGCATTTACTGGGACTGAGTAAAAAGTAAATGCTTAACAGTTTTTGTTAAGAGTGATGCTTAGATTTTGGCATTCTGAAACTATCTCAACGTATTCAATATGAAGTGTGCCAAATTTTATATTTGATCATTCATGAGAAAGTCGTTATCGCTACATGGATATGTTAAGTTTTCTTAGTCTTACTATAACTAGGCCTGTCGAAGAAGTGCATAAAGTATTTATGTTTTCAATATAGACGAACGTTTCTCAAACATTTGATTTTGGAATACAGCTTTTCTTGTAGATGGAATATTTTTGTTGTTGTTGTTAAAACAAAAACTTTAATAGGTTTGGGGACCGAACGAAAACGTTTTAAATTAAAAAGTGTCCTCGGGTTACTAAAGTTTGAGAACTACTGATATAGACATTTCTAGAAATTTGTAAAGTTTTTCGGTCGGAAGGAAGCTTAACATTACATGATGAGTTTGTGGCTTAATATGTGGATTTTTTTAGAACTAGAAGGCTTATGATATAAACGTCCTTTGCTGGCCGAGCGTGATTTAATAAATTATATAGTTTTTAGTCACTTTTGAGTAGTACAAAACTCGAGTTAGGCAACAGTAAATGATTGTTGATTTCAGAGTATGTTAGTAAGTTACATTAAGTCTGAAGTAGTGCGATGTTATTTGATTTTGTTAGTTAGTTCATAAGTTTGGAATACTTAGTATGTGTTCTCGATGAAGTAATAAGACTAAAGAGAAACGCCGTTACTACGACTGCTGTGCCACCTATGACTGCAGGATCTTCCTGGACTACTCCAGGTACATCACTACCTCTTCAGGTTACGGAATTTAGTAGAAGAACAATCGCCTAACTGATAAACCAATATATTGTAATGGAAATGTATCATGGGAGGTGTATGAGGCACAGTATAAGGTGCTAAAAAATGGATGGACTGGTGAACAACAATCTGTTCTTCTTCCTACTATTTTAAAAAGACTGGCCTTAACGATTTTAAACAATCATCCAACTGAGATATGTATGAACTGTCAGGCAGGCCTCACATGATCTGGTGGTTAGGGTGCTTGATTCGCAATCGTCTGGTTGTAGGATTGAAACTCTTATCCGAGCATGTTCGCCCTTTCAGCCGTAGGGGCGTTTTAATGGGACGGCCAATCCACCTGTTCATTGGTAAAGAGTATTCTAAGAGTTGGTAGTGGGCGGTGTTGACTAGCTGCCTTCTCTCTAGTCTATCAGTTAAAAACTAGGGACAATTAGCGCAGATAGCCCCCGAGTAGCTTTGCATGAGATTCAACAAACAAACAGGCTTAATTATGAAACATACTAGGTGTATTACATAAAAAGTTTCTAAAGTGAAGTTTAAGAGCAGAGTGAAGTGGAAATATGAAACATTAGCTAAAGATGTCGAAATACTTTCCCAGTTATCTCGTCTAGATGATTCACCGAAATGATGGATTCGTGGGCACGCGAACAATTTATAGATGCCATAATGAATGATGATATGCAAGCTATACAAGAGTAAGGTAAGTTTACAAAGGAAAATATAAAGTTAGCGATGAATCAATTAAAGTTGTGTAGAAACGTCAACTCCCTCTGGTGGACGTGTAGAAGAACCCAATGGTTAATTTGGCAGTTGTATACTCAGAAGGGAAGAAGTAAACCATGAAATGGAAGGTGGTTTGATGCAAGTTAAAAGGACACGTTGCTAGGAGCTGAAAAATCTTTAGGAAACAAAAAATCATTCTAAAGGTTGTCAGGAAAAGGAAACCGTTTTCAGTGTCGAAAACATGTACATTACACCCTAGACTGTAATGAATCAAACATTGATCATAAATCAAAGAAAAGATATCGTGAAGATAAAAATACCCAATCTGCCCTAGTTTAAGAAACTCTCTCTACATGTAGTGAGACAACTCATGTGCTAGCCAGATAAAATAGAATATTTCCTTCAGAAGGTTGTACTTAATAAGGAGACAGAATGAAATATCATTTCAAGGCCTACAAGATATGCAGACAAGGCCGGTCGTCCAACGTGTTAAGTTTTATTTCTTGGGAACATGTTAAATCTCCCCGAGGCAAAATTAGATATTAATTTATGAGGCATTCATCAAATATTTGATAAGAGTTTCTCTCGCTCATGACTGGCATGATAATATAAAATATGTTCACGTTGTTACGAAATACGTGTTTAAATTACTTCGAGAATAATTACTAATAACAGAAAAGGGATTCCTACATAACCAATGAGAATAATTGTCCTCAAAACTCATGCCTTATAATGTTTTTATGGTGTTTAAACTAAACCTTCTTGGGAAACTGTAGTGGACTTCTAATTAACCTTGTGTCTGAAGTGAACAAGTAGAGATGTTAAGTTTAAAGGCTTGTTCTACAAGAGATAACATAAGAAAAAAAATGCAGTAACGTAACATTTTGTATTGTTTTTCTCAGAATGTAGGTTAAATTTAGTTTTTCTTTTATTTTAATTAAGTGTTTTAGTAATTTTTCAGTACAATTGAAGATAGACAAAAACAAATCGTAATTCGTTTTGCATGTGAGAATAATGAACTGATGGAAACCCAAAATTGTTAATACAGGTAGAAATTATTCAGTTATTTAGCGTGCGGGAGAAATGCTTCATCTTCAGAGCAACTGAACACAAAGTTCGCTGTTTTTTTCACAGTAACGTTTTCAGCGCAAAGCTGCACAGTGACTATTTGCGGTGTAACCACCGCGGATTTCGAACCCAGATTTTTACTGTTATATTCATTCACGTTCACCGCTAACCACCTGGAGGTACTGTTCAGAGTAACATCATCTCACTCATGGTGAATAACAGTTTCTTGTTTCGGGAACACGTAATCATTTTCTTTATTCATATGCTGGTCTAAAGTTTGTTTGAAGTTAAGCACAAAGCTACACAATGTGCTCTCTGTGCTCTGCCCACCACGGGTATCGAAACCCGGTTTCTAGCGTTGTAAGTCCGCAGACATACCGCTGTGCCACTCGGGGGCCTGGTCTAAATTAAAATGAATGTCTTATTTTATTCCGCTGCTTGTTTTTTTATTTTTTTATAAGGAGTATTCAAGTAAAAAAAATAAATTCTTTAGCAATTGACTTTTTTGCGTTAAAATGTTTTTGTTCCGTTACAAAACGATCATGCATTAGATTGTCATTATTATTACATTAAATTGTTTCTTGTTTTAACTTTTAAGTTTTTTTAGTATAAATGTTTAAAATGCTTTTTAATTATTATTTCAATATTATGGTTGAAACGCTGAATACTGTCGAAGTACTTTAAGTGGAATCCAACCAACTTCACATTTTTGAAAAAATCAAGTGAAGTGGAGATGTTTGTTTTCCTTTTAATTTGTTCATTTCGGATGTCAGACGAGAGGTGTGTAAAAATTGACTTTTGGACCTATCTTTCGTCTCTCACAAGTCAGTGCTGAGGAGGTCTTTCGTTTAATACCAGAACACCTTTGCTAGGCTTGGTTATTAGAAACAAAATCTGCGTGAAACGGTATCTGTGTATGCATTATACACATTTCTTTGTAAGTTTTGTTGCTGATTGTCGTGATTAACAGTGTTTTGATAGCTTGAGTATTGTTGGCGTTGTTCGTATTATGCGTTTTGTGCTGTAAATGTCTGTTGGTGTCAGGAGTGTTTGCAGTTTTAGTGTAATTAGATAGTTCATAACGAATCTGAATTCGTGAAAGTCAGTATCCAAAGTGACGTTACTGACGTGCTTGAAACAGGGTGTCTCTGACGGAAACTTTGTAATTCACCTCATTCTTGTGAATTAGAGGAATTTGTGGGATTGCAGAACAAAGCTAGCTTTAATTGACAGGTTGTGTCGTACTTATAATATAATCAACTGTTTACGGTGTATTACTAGTTTTATTTGTATAAAAATGTTTTACATATTTGTAGTGTAAGTGCAAATGTATAGGACCTGATGGCTAGGGCTCACAATCTGCGGGTCACGGGATCGAAAACCTATCTCCTAACATGCTCACTTTTTCCGCTGTGGGGGTATTATATTGTGATGGTCAATCCCACCGTTCGTTGGTAAAGAGGCCCAAGAGTAGGTGGTGGGTGGTGTTGACTAACTGCTTTCCCTGTATTCTGTCACTTCAAAATTAACGACGGTAGCGCAGATAGCCCATGAGTGGCTCCGCGCAAAATTAAACAAAGAAACAAAATTATTATATATATATTTTCCATCACTCTGCCTGAAGCATCAAATTTATATATTAAACATTTCGTCACACGTGTAGAAAGGCATGCAAATTTAGAATATGGATTGCCTTTTTAATAATTCTTGTCTTTGTAAATGGTTTTCCAATCTTTCTTTTTAATTGGTTACCTGATTAGATAGAGGGATTTTGTAAAGATTTTGTTATACACGTTATGTTGTTTTAGAGCTAATCAGATAAGACAATTATTAAACTTTTTCTAGATTAGTGATAGTGATAGTACAGTTTATATTCCACTTTTTATGACTGGTACTTTTACTAAATACAATAACAATATTCATTATAAATTAATATGTATATCCTAACATACACTCGTTTATTGAAACATGTTATTTGTTTATTTTTCCCTATTACTGAATTGTTCTGTTGAATACTGTGCTTTTCTAGTAAGTGTTGAAAATGTATGTAATGTATTAGTACCAACTTAGTCGCGCCTTTGACTAAGGAACTTGCACACCTTATTAGTGTTTCCATAGGTATAGCAAAAATTAACTGTATAAATCTGCGGTGTTTCTGATTAATAGGTACCACTATAGAGGGCGTGTAAGTTCATTGATGTTTCTTATGTTAAAATTGTTTTAATATGTTTTTAGCTTTTTGTGTTTGTAATTAATGGGTTTTAATAAAATAGAATAAAGTTTTCCTTTAGAAGTATATCCATTCTTACTTTATATCTGAATTGTTTCTGCTCCCGTCTTGTGGGACATGAGTCACTCGAGAATTAACCCTAATTAACGTGTCTGGTAGGATTAGATTCTTATTTTTCAGACACTCTGATGAAACCAGGAGTTTTGGAATTGGGGGAAAGGGTTACAAATGTAAAAAGGTTCAGGTCAAATGTACATTTTTAACGTGAGAAAAAGTAATTAACGACAACATGTCGCATTTCGAAATCTTGTTAAATATTACTTGAGAGAAGTAATGCAGGAAAACTTCAATAATGATGCGCCTCAAAGCACTGGAAAAAGTACTAATTGCATCGATTAACGTGATGTAGTTTGTTAGTTTTGCCTTGCTCTTCTTATGAAGTTTAGGTGTACAATAATGCTTTCAACAAACATGTGATTTAATGTCTCCGAATGAACATACGTGAAAACAAACTCATCTACAGGTGATTTCTCAAGAGGTATAATTTTTAATACAGAGGTTAATCATGAGATATTTTAGATATAATATTTTTGTTTATTTTCCAGTTCCAAATAGTACCTATTTGTTGATTCGCAAATAAAATATTAAATAAGACAACGGCGTTGTGTAGCAATTACTACCTGGTTTAAAGGTAAAATACTGACATTTTCAGTTAATGTAAGTACAAACTTGACATAGAAAGTTTAATTAACAAAATTTTGCTAATAAGTACACTTATTGTATAGTTTTTCTCATTATTATTGATACACAAATGGTGAGAGGGATTCGCAAATAACTTTCTAACCTTGGCCATATGGAATGTTATCGTGATTAGGTCTCAGTTTCGGTTTCTTGTTTATTGTTTTCAGCTACCATCACTTATGTCTACGTTTGTAGTCCTAGTTTTGTTACAACATCAAAGTTTAGGAATTCCTGAAATAATCTTATATTCTATGCTGTGTGAACTTTAGAATAATTATTTTCTGTCCCCGGGTGAGTGAACAATACGTTTACGGTCTTATAACCTTACTATCCGGGGTTTGATTCCCCGCGATAGACAGAGTGCAGAAGCCTCATTGTGTAGCTTTGGTTGTTTGTTTACTTTGATTCTGTATTCTATTACTTGTGCGTGTTTTCTACAGCTTACGTAACAGTGTTTGTTTGTTTTTGAATTTTGCGCAAAGCTACACGAGGGCTATCTGCGCTAGCCGTCCCTAATTTAGCAGTGTAAGACTAGAGGGAAGGCAGGTAGTCATCACTACCCACCGCCAACTCTTGGGCTACTCTTTTACCAACGAATAGTGGGATTGACTGTCACATTATAACGCCCCAAGGCTGAAAGGGCGAGCATGTTTGGTGTGACGGGGATTCGAAC
>NW_013669211.1:65555-73248 GCF_000517525.1 Limulus polyphemus
GTATCTAATTTCCTTTTCTTTAAATTCATTTAATTAAACGTGGAGGCCACGAAAATTAGAATTTATATACTTAGAGCCACTGTTCTCATTCATGTCAACACAGACGTATAACATCGTCTGGGGTTAGCCAAGTCGATATTTTAGTATATGTTTGTACGTGATGTCTATCGACAAGATCGACTTGCGATATAGGTCAGGCAGTACTTTTATATCTTGGCTGTACAATATACTAGTAAACTATGATAGTGTACATCTTGGTGTTTTAACGATGTTCGCTTGTTACATTACATCGGTTACATTAACAGAAATAGAAGAGCAGTATTAGCGCAACACGATATATAATGTTAATCCAAAAATATTAAAGTATGTGACGTTACACTTGTCCCCGCGCGTGAGAAGAGTTTAGACTAAACAAGATTTGTTCCTGTATCATCGTCGGTCTTGGTTAATACATCAATATCGTATCATTAACACGCAAGATTTTAGCGCACATTAGTGAAGAAGGTAGGTGATGTTTGTTTCCAACTGAGAAAGTTACAGCTTTGTAAATTTATATCAAACTTTAACGAAACGTGAGAGCAATTCTAGAATCCCTGAAACTTGCATAAAATTTTATCGTTATTCTCTTTTATATTTCTAATATACTTTACCAATTTTTTGTTGTATTTTAAAATTTATAGCGCATACTGGAGGGGTTTACACATTTTGATAAAAAGTTTAGGGTTTAGGGTTAATATACACAACTTACGAAGCCGCAAAGGCGAAACATTGTTTAAAATAAAATAATTCTTTTATATATATATCTGGAGTTTAAAGGTCGTTTTTTTTCTAAACTCTTTATCAACTTTGGAGTGTTGAAATGAACATTGAAAACTAAAAATAAATTTCAACAATAAACTAATAGTTCCATTCTATCGTTCTTATGTTTCAAATATGAAGATAAAAATTAAGCGAAAATGCGATTAAAAATGTGCTTTTAAACAAACGGTTTTTATTTTAAATTTTAGCTAAAAATGTTTATTTAATCCACTTCAGTGAAAGTGTCTCTTGAAATTTGTGTCTTTCATCATCCAAATCTCGTGTGATATTTTAAAAGTTGTATAATTTGGTATGTTGCAACAATCATCGGATATTTGTTGCTATGTTAGCTTGAACAGTCATCTGGCCCGGTATGGCCAGGAGGTTAGGGCGCAATGACTCGCAATTTAAGGGTCGCGGGTTCGAATCCCCGTCCCGCCAAACATGATCACCTTTTCAGCCGTGGGGGGCGTACTAATTTTACGGTCAATCTCATATTCGTTGGTAAATGAGTAGCCCAAGAGTTGGCGGTGGGTGGTGATGACTAGTATTTCACTGTTAAATTAGGGACGGCTAGCGTAGTAGCTTAACACAAAATTCAAAACAACCAAATAGTCATCTTCTTGCAGTCGTTCTAAATACCCTTCGTTACAGCTTTTGATGAAATATTGAACAATCATTTTCAAGTACTAGGCTATTTCAACAGCTTTTGGCATAGTTATATTTGTCATTTAAGGAGGCCTGAACAATAGCAGTCCAGGTAACGCTGTCAGCTTATATACAGACCCACACCTGCAACATAGTAACAGTTACCAGTCACAGACAAACCTAAGATAAGACAGAAACCAAGCACTTTTTTGGGTGGTGGGGTGGGGACATTTTTTTACATAATTTACTTAGGTATAATTCCATATACCTGTCAAACGCCATTGTAAGTTAGGTTGCTTGAATACTGTGTGGTAAAGTTTGGGAAATCTTCCCTGATTTGTTTATGTTAATTTTTCATTTTTTTTCACTATGTAAGCTATTAAATATTTCAGTCAAAACTATTATGTCGCTTGAAGTCGAATTGTAGTCAAACCGTAGTTAGAGGTTATGGCTTTTCAGGAAAATCCAGAATGTTTTTACAACTTTTCGCAGTAAATTATATTTAACGAACTCCCCACAAAAAAAGTGTAAAGAAATATATATACAAATTCTATAATTTGATGTTTTTAAATTAGTGCATAAAAGCTCCCTAGTGGCTTAGCGGTAAGTCTGTGGATTTGTATCCTACAAACCGATACCCGTGGTGGGCACACCAAATACAACCCGTCATGTAGCTTTGTGCTCAACTACAAACAAATAAATAACGCATAAAAGTTGTTTATCAAATTAATATATCTATAAAAATAATGATTTAAATTTAAGCCTTTTCATTTCTAACATATGAAATAGGCTATGTTTTAAAACGCTTACATGGTTATTTTCTTAATTCTTAAACATTAGTGAGAAAAGTAACATGATTACAAAATACTCGTATCCTGAATTGAATTGGAGGACCGGGCTTTGTCCAGTCGTTAGCGTGCCTGGGCTGTAAAAACACGCTCTGCATTTTGAGGCTGTGTGTGTGCGTTATAAGTGTGACAGTTAATTCCCACAACTAGATCAAGAGTTGGCGGCGGTTGCTGTTGACCAGTATATCAGTTCAAAATTAGGAACGACTCTTGTGGTTGTTTTGCATGAACAAACAAACACACTGAAATGGAAATGTTAAGAGTAGCCAATCATTCAGTGTAATTTTGCACTTGTAATTGAAACTGAGACCGATCCATGTTTTTGCTTGTGGAGCAAGTGCTCTAATTAACTATGAACTAACAGCTCAGAATGCTGAAGTATTCTTCACTCTGACGGAAAATAGCAGGAACCTAGAAATCATTACCCGTCGTCGATCGAGTACTGTATGATTTTTAGCGATGTATAGACGATGGAAGATAATTCCAAACCTTTTGTACTGTATACTAGAGATTTTGTACGAAAGAAAAAAATTAAAAAACGCTAAGCGCGTACTCTTTATATCGCTTTGTTTCGTAGTCAAAACTAAGCCGTAGGTAAGAATATATATTTCTTATGAACTTTCTACGTAAGACCTTATGAACGTGGATATGTAAACAGAAGTTTATTGTTTTCAATCGGTGTTAACCAAGCCAAGTGAATGTTAACGCGTTGCTTGGAGCTGCGCACATTGACATTCGCGGTACGTTTGATACTGTTTTCTTATTATCCTTTCAACTGTTACCATGAGCTGAAGACACAACTCAAACGTCGGCTTCAAGTCACGTACTTGCGCCCAGTTATTAAAGTTGTCACGTTTGTTTGCAGTTTGTATATCATGACTGTTTACTCGAGAAGCTACTTTCAAAGAAATGTAAGGTTCTAAAAAGGTTCAATCTACTCCGGCAGTAGCACTCTTAACTATAAAGGAGGGGGGGGGGGGTAACATAATCGCGTATTGGGTTTTTATTCCATTTAAGTCTACAAATTCACAGAAAAGGGTGTGTTTTCGGTGGTGAAGGACGCCTTGTTTTTTTTGTTTTTTTTTCAGTTAACCAAGAATCAAACTGACCTGGTACTACAAGAAAATCGGACACGGGCAAGAAAGTTGTTTTATATATGATAGTATATAATGAACTGGTAATGAGATGTCTTTTCAAGCAGCTTCTTATTTTTATTTTACCCTAGCGTGTAAGCATACAGCAAATGTCAAGATCGACTTTAATCTGCTTTACATATAAATGAACAGCGTATGGTAAAATATTTACACTTGTAATCAGTGTTCTGTTGTAAACAAGAAGTTCTCCAAATTAAGAAAAAATTGACTCAAACTTTCAAGAATGGGACGGAAGCTCAGAATGTGTAACGAACTTGGCTACCACTTTATAGTCAGTGACACTGCTGGGGAGGGCCAGCATGGCCGGGTGGTTAGGGAGCTCGACTCGCAATTTGCGGGTCGTGGGTTCGAATCCCCGTTACACCAAACATGCTCGACCTTTCAGCTGTGGGAGCGTTATAATGTGACGGTCGATCCCACTGTTCTTTGGTAAAAGAGTAGCCCCAGAGTTGGCGGTGGGTGGTGATGACTAGCTGCCTTCCCTCTAGTATTACACCGCTAAATCAGGGACGGCTAGCGCAGATAGCCCTTGTGTAGTTTTGCGCGAAATTCAAAACAAACGAACAAAGAAACACTACAGATAAGTTTGAGGTACCTCATTTCAGCTGTTTAAGGCTGTGCAGTCTGTAAAGATAACTGTATATAGATTGATTACGTTACTAGTATTATCTGTAAAGTTTCCAAAACAGAAAGTATAATTATGAAAGATCATTAACTAAAATTATTACCTAGCACTATTTAACATAAAGTATTGTTTAACTGATAGTACTATTTAACATAAAGTATTGTTTAACTGATAGTACTATTTAACATAAAGTATTGTATATCTGTTAGCGTAATCCTTTATATTAACATTAACTGATAGATCCAGGTGATTATGAGGCTCGACTCTTACTCGTCGGGTTCGAATCCCCGTCTCACCAAACGTGCTCGGCCTTTCAGCCATGGGGCTTTATAATGTGACGGTCAATCCTACTATTTGTTAGTAAAAGAGTAGCCCACAAGTTGGCAGTGGGTGGTGATGACTAGCTGCCTTCCCTGTAGTCTTTCAGTGCAAAATTAAGGACGGTTAGCGCAGATAGCCATTGTGTAGCTTTGCGCGAAATTAAAAACAAACCACAAATTAACTGATGCTTTTGTTTAATGCATGGTCCAACTGAACTGATAGTGTAATCCGACGTAAAGTATTTAGTCTGTTTAATAGTTTTATCCAAAGTAAAGTATTTTTAATTTTTTTTTCGAGAAAGAAGAAATAAGCATCTGATAACTAGATGATAATTTCTGTATTCTGCAGCGGAGAGTAAAGTGCATTTCTTTTGTAACTTGAAGATAAGTCTGCTTATTGTCTGTCAAAAAAAAAATTATTAAAACCAGGCGTGATTGGCACATGCAGATATGTAAAAAGGTAGTAGAGAGAAAATATTAGTGTTGTTGTGATACAGTTGTTAGCAATGGAACAATTTCGAAATGGGAAAGTTTATGCATATATCGTTATCTTCTTAGACATTTATGATATCTTGGGTGAACTTTATTTTAGCGAAAATAAAATGTTTTTTGTCTTGAAGTGAAGGTATATGCCTATATTGTAAAACCTCCAAAACGGGCATTACAGTGGGGCCTACTTATATATATATATATAGTTCACCAGCTCGTGATACATTCCACTAAGGGTGAGATTCCGAGGAATGACACTCGGAAAGTAGAGTACGCATTAAAATTAAATAAGCTTTAATGTTTATTAACTAATTAGTCTTCGAACTTTTGTATTAAACTCCAACAATACTACATATGAAGCTACAGTAAGATTAAACGTAAACATCTTAAGTACAGAAGAAAATACCAGATATATGGCATGGAGCTATGCTACGGCAGTGTTAACCGCGGTGCTTACGCTGTTAAACAAAGGAAATATACAACAGTGTTAAACCACGGTGCTAACAGTATTCAACAAGGAACTATACAACAGGGTTGTTGATGAAAATCTTCAATATACGATTAAACATAGACCTACAACAAAACAGGGTTAAACGGAGACTTACACTGCACAAGGAGTAAATAAAATTAAAGACCGATATACATTAGAACAAGATTAAACATTGGCCCATACTGTAGCAGAATGTAGCGTGAAAAAATTATTATAATGGATTTTAAACGTAGATTTGGCTTACATGAGCATTAACCATGGATTTTATGCTATATCGTAACTAAAAAAAAATACATTTCGGAGCAAGTAAGCATGCATAGCTAACTAAATAGGGAACTATTGTACAATAGGATTGAACAAGAATTAACATTTCAGTACGATTAAATGGATTTGTACTGCAGCAGTATTAAACACAAATGTAGACTATTGTTCCTTAACTTGAGGATTCGGTATTTAGTACATTAATAAAGGGTTAACAAGCAGTATTCACACTACAGCAGTATTAAACAACATCCACAAGAAGAACAGGATCGACTGTGGGCGCTCTTTTAATGAGAATTAGATGGGAAAATACAGTACAACAGAATTTATCGCGAGTTTAAATTATACTAAAATTAACCATGGACCAGTATTGTAGCAGAATTAAAAATGGTACAAAATTGTAATGGGAACAAAATACAGCACACTTAACTTGAAAGTATGACGTCTCTATAGAGTAGTGTTAAGTGTAACAGGATTAAATGTAGAAATACAAACAGATGTAAAGCAAATTTACTGTTGGAGATACATTACAGCAGGATTAAACTTGATGTTACTACTGGTGATTATTTGTAGAGCTGCATTAATTAAAATGGGATTAATCCTGGTGGTATATTACAGAAGGATTATACATAGTGCTACTATAGTATGTTAGTTTTGTGTAGAATTGCATTTGAGAAGAATTTTCCTGGTGGTGTAACATGGTGTTATTACAAGAGGATTATCTGTAAAACTAGGTTTTAGCAGAATTAATCTTGGTGGTACATTACAACAGATTAGATTGGTGGTGAAAAGGTTGGGAACCACTGGTATATACCATGTTTTGCTTATAAGCTCTTCATGTGTATTCGCACATGTATTTTACGGTTTTTAACATTTAATCATTACGATTTTACAGCGAACTGATAAACAAATCACGGTTTACATTAATGTTGATTATATATGTTTGATATACACGACTATTCATTCTAAGTTTAATACGAGAGTATTATTTAGTTTTTAAAATGGTGCCAACGTTAAAGTAAGTTATTTTTAGAAGCGATAGTTATGGCACATTTGCTTATGTAACCGTTTACGAATCATCTGTCGTGTAGTTCAATTGTTATGAATTGACGTCACGTTACTCGAACCTCTTGATTTTGTCTCGTTGCTTTAAGTAAGTATTGTTACATCATATATCTAGTAGTGTGTAGAAAGTATTCAACAGAATGGACTATAAGGTTAAAGTGAACGGGAAGACCAAGATTTACCATGCCAATGTGTTGAAGAGGTGCTTCGAGAGGGAAGAAGACATAACGGTTGCAGCTATTGAGGTACAGATGGATGTTCCAGGTGTGGCTGTCATAGACTTAGAACCAGAAGACAGTGGCTTTGTCACAGAAGGCCTACCAGACCTAAGACTACTGGGTGGAGATGAGATATACAAGGACGTCAACATAAATGAAAACTTACTGACAAGCAGAAGAAAGACCTACAAGAGCTACTGTGCCAGTATGCAGATGTCTTCACAAATAGACCAGGCAAAACAGACCTTGTGCAACACCAGATCAAGATGACGACCATGGTGAAGTCTACCAGATTCCCTATGAGATGAGAGACCATCAAGGGAACTGCAAATGTTGGTGCAGACCATATGAAGAGACGTTGTGTATGAACTGAGAATAGTCTTTGTATATAATATAAAAATATTGTAAATAGTTTTCTTGAAGAGGGACTTATTATTTAGTTACACGCAACTAAGTTTAATACAAGAGTATTATTTAGTTTATATAGTGCCAACGTTAAAGTAAGCGTTTTAGAAGCAACAGTTATGGCACATTTGCTTATGTAAGTGTTTACGAATCATTTATTGTGTAGTTAAGTTGTGAAATGACGTCATGTTACTCGAACCTTCTGAATTCTTCTCGTTCCTTTAAATAATTATTGTTACATCATATATCTAGTAGTGTGTAGAAAGTTCTAGGCCTCAGTCGGGCAATACATGCATACATACATATGTATGTATGTATGTATGTATCTATCTATCTATCTATATATATATATATATATATATATATATATAT